>NC_083760.1:89583952-89601150 GCF_963514075.1 Conger conger | reverse complement strand
ACGTTACGCACTTGGGTGGGGGGTTGCTAGCTTGCTGCCAGCTGTGGTACACATCCACCCCGGTAATAAAACGGCTCGAGGAGAAAACTCCAGACAGGGGAGGGGGGGTGCTAACCTATTTGCGCCTCTCCAACAATGGAATTACGTGGCATTGGGCAACTTTAGTTTCAGAAAACACTAACAAGAGATCAATTATTGTTTACAACAAAGCCGATTAAAAACAGACTATAGTCGGGCAACTTTTTTTAAGTAACGGACCATGAACAGTGTTCTCCAGCAAATTGTGGATTTGGATATATCCCCAAACTTGGCCGCACAGCCCAACTTGACATTCCTAATATAATGAAAAATAAATGGGCTGAAAAATCTGCCCCGAAGCCAAAAAAAAGAAAAGGGAAAAAAAGAGAAGATATGACTTAAGTGGGAGTAGCCTACATGGGAAAATGGGTTGTTTGTTAAGAGCCAACGCACTGTTATTATTGCCTACAAAACTTTCAGTACATGAACATGAAATATAATATAAATTCGCAAGCTTCAGATTGACCTACACTTCATAGCATCACTTACATGTCGCTTCAAAAGCTGTCCGTCTTGGTAATATTTGTAGGCGAAAGCTACAATGGGAACCGCCGCAATAATTAGCAGTTTGGGGAGCAGTCCGCAAAACCGCGACCGGGCGGACCCTTGGGACTGGAGTCCGTCTTCCCCGGGCGCGTTTTCCACATGTTCGCCATCCGAGGCAAGGGCATCCTTCTCTGGACTCCCCCTTTTCCTCACGTCCGCGGCCATCCCTCGGCTAGATCCCCCAGTACATCCACAGAGAGACGGGCATGCTTCTTTGCCGTTACAGCGAACCCAGCCAATCCACACAACCGACCCACCCACGCATTCAAAGAACACCCCAGAAACGTTCAGTTCATTCAGATCTGTCCGGAGAAGTGGCTCGTTTTTGTGTCCGGTGGTGTACACCAGCCTGCAGACCGCGGTTTGTTTGTAGCCGCAGCCGTCCTGTCTGTGGCGACGCGTACAGCCCTCTTCTCCGTTTCTTCCCCAACTCCAAAGGGGGCTGTGCGCTTTCAGCTTTCGCCGAGTCTTAAAGGGACAGCGTCCTGTGTTCTTCCCCGTGTGAATGTCAAAATTACAGGGTTTCGAGTGCAGAGCCTGTAATTTTACTCTGGGTACTCCTCACGGGTGTTTTTGTTTCCGTGCACACGCTATTGTGGTATTTCTTAATATTATTTATGTATTTTAGGTCTTAGTACATTTTTTCCCAGATGGTCATTATTCAATGAAAATTAAAATATTGTTCTGAACTCGATCTACCAGGTTAAAACCACAATAAATATCTGGGGGAATAATGAAGGAATACCCAAGAAACAGTAGGCTACGTTAATATTGTTCTTTGTATTCTGGATAAATCTTTCCACGCACGTTGCAACAAACACTTTAATCGACTACTTATTGGACTTATTGGTCTTCTGCTGCTGTAGCCCATCCACTTCAATGTTAAACGAAGACACTGCATACCACTGTTGTAATGCATGGTTATGTTTTTCTAATGGCATTTGGCAGATGCTCTTATCCAGAGCGACGTACAACAAAGTGCATACCCATAACCAGGGATAAGTGCGCTGAAAGACCCTAGAGGGAAGTACAATTTCAACTGCTACCTGCACAACAAAGATAAGGACCAGGGCCTATTTTAAATTTAAATATATTGATTATTTTTCATTTATTTAAATTATTTATTATTTTTTTTAACAAACAAACAAACAAACAAACCAAAAGTATAAGCAAACCCCTTAACTAGCCAAACATTGCTTACCTATGTGAGTTACTGTCGCCCTCCTGTCAGCTTGAATGAGTCTTGCCATTCTCCTCTTAACTCTCTCATTAACTTCGTGTTTCTGCCCACAGAACTGCTGCTCACTGGATGTTTTTTGTATTTCACACCATTGTCTGTAGACTCTAGAGACCGTTGTGCGTGAACATCACAGGTAGTGTAGTGTAGTGTAGTGGTTAAGGTAAAGGTAAAGGACTGGGGCACGCAAGGTCGGTGGTTCTAATCCCGGTGTAGCCACGATAAGATCCGCACAGCCGTTGGGCCCTTGAGCAAGGCCCTTCACCCTGCATTGCTCCCGGGGAGGATTGTCTCCTGCCTCGTCTAATCAATTGTACGTCGCTCTGGATAAGAGCGTCTGCCAAATGCCAATAATGTAATGTAATGTAATGAGCAGTTCGGAGACACTCTGACCATCCTGCCTGGTACCAACAAGAACCCCATGGTCAAAGTCACTTTGATCACATTGTGGTCCCATTCTGATTTTTGGTCTGAACAATAAACAAACCTCTTGACCATGTCTGTATGCTTTCATGAATTAACCCCACATTTCTCCAGGGGGGGATTTTGGTTGGACCCATGTGTTCTACAAAGGATAATCACAAAGCAATGACAGTAATTTCAGGTCACCACTAGGTGGCACCAAGACACAATAATAATAATTTGTTATTGAGATGACGCTTACAGTTGATTAGACTAAGCAGGGGACAATCCCGCCTGGAGTAATGTGGGGCTTTGCTCAAGGGCCCAACAGCTGTGCGGACCTTATCGAGGCTACACGGGCCTTTGGTGCGCTTCAGTAATTTATTGGCTAAATAGTCCGCGCACCATATTCCTTATTATTAAGGCCTTCGTTGGCTGCGGATTGAAAAGAAATGACAAACACCAGCCCACGTTGTGAGGACTGGAGTTTGACATGTTTCAAGGGTTGCACCACACATCTCACTCCATTCAATCAGTTTAATAGTTTAATTACTTCTCTTCTCTTCAATTTCCATGTCTCTTCACGCTCTTTTGAAATATTGGGAGTGCACAGATTTAGCCAGACCCACTGGGACAAGTGAAGGAAGTCTCTTCTTCACCGCATGGCTAGAGAGCGTAATTGTAGGCAGGAAATCAGCAAACCAATCAGCCAGGAGATTACTGCTCGCCTTTGATGTAGACAGGCGTCGCCCACGTCTGAACGTCAGGGGATTCAATTAGCGCTCCACCGTGCGCAGATCACGGTGTAATTGGTGAGGCTTCTGATTGGCTGAAATAACGGCACGCGTTGACAACAGCAGCGGAAAATGGAGTGCTGATCGTTGTTTTGTCCTTTCTCATATAACCGGGATACACATTTCACAACCACGTAAAAAGTACAGACTCGAGACTTCAACCATTAATTACGTTATTTTTTCTCAAAAAACAAAACTTTTAAATGCGTTCGAAGCAACTGTATAAATGAAGTAAACCAAGTTGTGAAATACGCAGGGCATATTGTCTGGAGCATTTGGGGGTTAGGTGTCTTGCTCACTTCCCACACACCCGGAGGAGACACGTCTGTGAGTCTGAAATGGGACTAAACAATCTTTTTACTGCACTTCAAAGGGCTCCATCCAGCTGCCCCCTGCATTCCAGTGAGCCTCTCTCACATACACACACACTCTCACACACACACACACACACACACACACACACACACACACACACACACACACTCTCTCTCTCTCACACACACACACAGAGACACACACTCTCACACTCTCACACACACACACAGAGACACACACTCTCACACTCTCACACACACACAGACACACACACACACTCTCTCTCTCACACACACACAGACACACACACGCACACTCTCTCACATACATGCACGCTCACACACACACACAAACAAAACATACTGCTTATACCAGACAGACAAATCATGTTTTTTTTGTTTTTTTATGTGTGTGAAAGACTCTACACAATAATTCATACTTTACATGTATACATTTCCATCATATATTTACATGAACACACAGAATTGCGAAAGGCACTCGACTGTCATGCGATCCCAGGAGCAGCCGCAAAAAGAAAAGCTCAAACAGCATATCTGTCCGAACACAGGGGCCAAACTAACACTAGTCCTGGAGGGCCGCAGTGTCTGCAGGTTTAACTCCAGTCCTGGAGGGCCGCAGTGCCTGCAGGTTTAGCTCCAGTCCCGGAGGGCCGCAGTGTCTGCTGGTTGTCGGCACCAGTGGCTCATTCAAGAACCCACACAACGTCTTCTCAAGGCCTTACTTGGCAGCTGATTTAAAGCAAACCACAAAAAACGGCGGGCACTAGTTTGACCCCCCTGGCCAGAGTGAGGGGGTGAAGGGTTGGTGAGGCGGGGCAGGGATGGTGCGATGGGGGTCCGTGTTCAGTCCATGTTCTCCTCCACGGGCTGGGTTTGCACCTCCACAGTTTTCGGGGGGATGTAGGAGCCCATCCCCGCGGCCCTGTCAGCCTCCGCCTGGGAGTACGGCTCCTCCCTCAGCTGCTTCAGCCTGCAGCGGGAACACAGAACAGGAGGGAACATGATACAACACGGAACAGGAGAGAACAGGACACAACGCGGAACAGGAGAGAACAGGACGGCACAGGAAAGAACAGGAGAGAACAGGACGGAACAGGAAAACAGGATACAACACGGAAAAGGATACAACATGGAACCGGAGAGAACAGGATACAACACGGAACAGGATAGAACACAGAACAGGAGACGACAGAATGGGAGAGAACAGAACAGAAGAGGAGAGCAGAGACCACGGAATGGGAGAGAACATGGAATAATGTAGAACATGGTATAGGAAAGAACAGAGAACAGGATAGAACATGGAACAGGGCCCAACATTGGAACAGGACAGAAGATCGAACAGGACAGAATGTGGGTTCGGGCGGAACACAAAACAGAACAAGAAGGAACATGGACCAAGATGGAACACAGAAGGTGATAGAACTGGACGGAACACAAACCCGCAGTTAATCAGCAGCTGTAGGGTTTTCCAGTGGAACTCCAAGACAACAGATAAAAAATGTATCTAACTCCTTGAGTGTTACCATACCTGTGTGTGTGTGTGTGTTTGTGTTTGTTTGTGAGAGAAAGTGTGCGTGTGTGTGTGAGCGTGGGTGCGTGAGTGTGTGTGTGTGTGTGTTTGTGTGTGTGTGTTAGCGTGTTAGCCAACGGCGACGAGCACGTTACCGCTTCTTGTGGACTTTGGTCCTGAAGTGCTCCTTCATGGCCTTCAGATCAACGAAGTACCGACTGCAGACGACAGGAAGTCAGAGACAACCATCAATACCCGCGGCGCCTTCCTCCCACCTGCGGCGCCTTCCTCCCACCTGCGGCGCCTTCCTCCCACCCGCGGCGACTTCCTCCCACCCAGGGCGCCTTCCTCCCACCCCCGGCCCCGCCCCCCCAGCCCCGCCCCCCCGGCCCCGCCCCCCCAGCCCCGCCCCCCTGACCCGGCCGCACCCCCCTGACCCGGCCCCGCCCCCCCAGCCCCGGCCCCGCCCCCGCGACCCGGCCCACTCACGCGCAGTGCAGGCAGTAGTGCTGTGCCGATCCCGTGACGTCATAGTCCACTTCCTGCTTCAGGAGCCTGGCGGCGTTACCGGGCTTCATGTCACAGTGGATCTGATCCAGGTCCTTGGTCCTCCGCTTGGTCTTCCACGTCTTGGCGATGTTCTTCTTCTTGTCGCTCTTGTGGTTCCCCGTTTGCTTGGACTTGCCCATGGCCGGCGGTGGTGGTGGGGGGGGTCTGCACAGACAGAACGTTAACGCATTGTGATGTCATTACCTGACATCGCAAGTCAAAGTTCGTCTCCAAGGGCTTTGTTGGCTCAGTCCATTCTTCCCAACAGCCATTTAGCAAAACACTCAAGCACAGCAACTGCAAAGAGCGGCAATGTTACTGGCAATACAGCAACGTTGGCAGTCTCACAACTGTGGGGAAGTCAATGCGCAAACCTGCACCATAATATCAGATGCCACTGTATGATCTGGGAGATGTACCGTCCTGTAGGTTTTCACTCCAGCCCTAACAAGGCACACCCAATTTAACAGCTAGAGGAGGGCTGCCCAACCCTGTTCCTGGAGATCCATCATTCCTGTAGGTTTTCACTTCAACCCGAACAAAGCACACCTACTTTTAACAGCTAGAGCAGGGCTGCCCAACCCTGTTCCTGGAGATCCATCATTCCTGTAGGTCTTCACTCACAGTGAAAGCACATCTCATTTGACAGCTGGAGAGCTGCTCGTTAGTATAATCAGGTGTGCTGAATTAGGGTTGAAATGAAAACCTACAGCAGGGATGCACAGCAAGGGCCGATCCGTTTCAGGATTTTGTGCCAACTTCTGGTCTTAATTACTTAATTGACACAATCATATCTTATCTGACATGTGTATGAGTGCCGGCTACTGCTGCAGACTGAAAGTGTATCCTCATGATTTTACCGCGCTCAAGTACAGGCTTGAACCAGAGTCATCATAGAACTGTCAGCAAATTAAAAACAAGGCAATTGGTTGGAACAAAATCCAGTACGCAGACCGGCCCTCGAGGACCAGAGTTGTTCACCCCTGCTTTAGAGAATATCAACATTTCTCGATTCATAAAGCACTTCAGCGTGACCACTGATTGAGGATCAGTGTCTTGCCTTTTCCCCCCCTCAGTTGTTAGGGTCTGAATATCTGCAAACTGGTCTCAGATCAGTAGTTCCACTCTGAGAAGACCCAGAGAAAAGCAGGACTATGGAGTTAGCTGGATAACTCTAGACAGAGTCAAATCCAGAACATCTGTTTATTTTTACTGCAGTCCGTGTTACGAACTGAATAATCCTACGTTGCGAGACAAGCCCCGGGTTTTTTTGGGAACCTGCACTGTGTGTGATAATATTCGTTTCATCTCGGCTACCCGAAGTCAATCTACTCACAGTCCGTGACTCTGTCAGCTCGACTCTTTTAAATTATATTATTAATAACTGTGTGTGTGACATTACAACCGTGAGAAAACAGTCGTCCAATCTTCGTGGAAACCTGCCAAGCAATATATTCCTAGATTCGGCCTTGATAATACACCGAACAGTACGAAACGTGATTAAAAAAAACACACATTCTAAATATAACGAAAGACTGAAGCTATTATATAAATTGACCATTAACTAGATAGACAAGTTAAATTGGCTAGTTATGCAATGTAGCTAATGTTAGCTAGCTCTTTAAGAATACATAACTGACGACTCAAACGGTTTTAAAGTTCTTCACATCAACCAACATCCCCTGTCATAATAGTGTGACACATGATGTTTCATCTTCTGATTATCGTGACTCCAGCTAGATCATTGTAATGTCATTATATTCCTTACCTTTAAATCCTGCTGAAGTTAACCTCGACACTTTCACACGTGTTTACTACGGTGCGCGATTATCACGTCCGGGTCAACCGCATGAACTGCAATTACATCACTGCTATACACAACGGAACCAGCAGAGGGTGTATTGAGCGCTGCAAACCGATATCAAAACAACGGGGTCTGCAGACAAGCAACAGTGGCCAATGGAGTCTGCGGGTACTATTGACAAATGTGGGAAAACTTGGCATAACTTGCACCACATAAGTCTAGTTCATCATTGTACGAGTTGTGGAGAAGACGACGGAACAGTTTTTTTTAACGTAGGGACGGCCATATGCACTGTACATATTAAATGCATCGTTTATAAACGCAAAACGGCAATTTGACGAGCATATCAGCGTTCATTAAAAATTACAACAGGATACGACCCCAGGTGATTTTTTTGCGAGACTTTTCAGTCAGCGACCCCCTCACCCCATGTTTGGCATCCGCTAACCAATTGCAATGTTGCTACTAAGTTATTAATAACAAAAACCACAACGACGCCCTGTGTCCTTTTGCTCTTGCTTATGCAGCAGAGGGGATGTACGCGCATATAGAGCTACAAATCCATTTTAGGCGGTGGATCGGAACCCCGTTATGCACATTCATTCGACATGCGTAAAGCATTTCTGTTCAATGGAAACACGCTGCCAGATATTGGTTAAAGCTGCAACGAGCCCAGTGTGCGCCGTTCTGCCCACGTCGACGCTCCGCGGTGCGCTTGTCCCTTTAATTCTGCCTTCCATCACTTCGCTACCTGAAGCAGCCCGTTTCCCAATCACATGACGCCGTAAGTGCGTACGCGCCGCGACTGAGAGGGAAGATGGCGGACGGGGAGGGAGAGACGCAGCTCGACCGGGGAGATCGGCCCCATAACGCGGCCGCGGACTCGCCTGTCGCCATGGACAGCCTGCTTGCCACACTGCGAGGGCTGGAGGTCGAACTGCGACAACGGGACATTTCCGAAACTTCGTCCAGCGACTATTGCAACAACTTCTGCCAGGTAGCGCTGAAATGAGTAGATGAATAGCTCGGCTGGCTGGCTGGCTAGCGATGTTGCAGCTGGCGAGTATTCACGCTAGATGTTTTTTGCGCACAGGCAACCGCACTTGTGCAGCGCTTTGCTGCTACTGGGCCGACCTGCAGCAGGGCGAGTGGAACTGCAACAGGGTCCAGTGTAACTGTAATGCGAAGCATTCTTCTCTGGCTAGCCAACTCGGTCAATTGGGACCATTAATTAACAGGCTACGGCTAATTAGCCGCATGGAAATGCCAAGAATATAGCTGGCTAACTAACAGTTTTGCCTGTGTTTGGTTTTGTAGATTATAACATTAGCTAGCTTGGTTTTTTTCTCTTTGCAAACTAGCACAATTTTTAAACGACAAAACATAATTACAAATCCCTTCCGAATTGGTGCTATAGTTGCATGCAAGCGCAACATCATGATTCGTTGTGCAGATTACAGTTGTATTTATAGTTGCAAATATGAGTATACTAGCTAGCTAACTTACTCAGGGGCGGGGCGGAATGCCTTTTTGTTGGTCCCGTAAGCATGCGATATTTTGAAGTACGAGCTAGCTGACGATGCAGTAGCATAGGCTAACTTGGTAGCCTTGTTGTCTATGTCGAGAAGTGGTGGAAATCGTGGCTTTTGAAGGCCAACTCGCGTTAATTTGTTTTCCAAGTTTCATTTGTGTGTTTTTCTTTTTATTCGAGCTAACTCATGAGATGACTTGGCTGGGTAGGCACGCCAGTCGTCGAACATGTTGCTGACCCAAGATGCACTAAAATTGTCTCCATTGGAATATGCATATTGCTTGAGTGTGTAGCACTAGTTGGCTTCCCTTGGTTACCCAGGTACCTATGAGTTAAAACATAAACTGTTTGTGAAATTGATTAACGGGTTGGTCTCTGCACGGTCCACTTGGAGCTGCACGTTTTGGGGTGTACCTGGACGAGGTCGAAGAAGAAACGACGGCGGAAGGCACACGTATGCCCTCCCTGCTAAAACACAAAGCAAACGCTGGCCCGCCGCAAATGTAGTTGACCTTACAGGTGCACGGTGTTAGCATCGGTGTTCGCTGATGGGATCGCCTGCCAGGTGAACGTGCCGCCGCGCCATCGCGCTGGAATGTGCGCGGTTTGATGTCCTCGCACATGCGATGTGTTTGGATGCTGATTGACTGTCAATTGACCGACTTTTTAGGGTGCAGTATCAGTGGGTCCTAAAATGGAAACCCAACTAGCGATCTGTGACGACCACATACATCCCCCCCCCCACGAGTGTGCATCTGTGTGGTATTATTTTATTTTTTCTGTGGGAGAGGGATCCGTCGTGTGACGGAAGAAACGCCTCTTAAATCGTTGATGGTTGAAGTTGGGTTTTTAATTTTTATTTTATTTACTTTTTACAAGTTGTCATATTTTGGCGTCGAAATGCATTCACTTGAAACGGCAGATGGGACAATTCCACAGATAGCGGTATTGTCCGTCAAATTGTCCGGTCGCAGTTGCCCAATGAACTTGAAAACTTGAACTTGAACAACAATGGTAGGCTTGCTGAGAGAATTGCGATTCCGCGCAGGTGTTATAACCTCGTTGTCCTTCTCCCTGTCGCGGTTGTGAAGCGCTTAGCCTACTTCTTGCTCGCCAGGGTGAACGTGTCTGGCAGAGGGAGCGGGTCGCTTGATATGACTGATGGGTTGGGAATTAAACCTCCGCAGCGGAGCTCTCAAAATAAGTACAGAGAGCGCTTGCACACATGCCCGATGTGTCTTTGCAGCCCTCTCGTAATTACACTAACTAATTAACTAGGCTAGACGTATTAACTGCACACGCAGGGCCCACAAACCAACATTTCATAACTCTTGTTTTTTTGGGACTGTCCACTATTTGTAGCCCTTCACGTCTTTCACACAGCAATCACCAGTCGATTTAGGGAAGTCCAGGCTTCGGACAAACGTGCAGTTGGTTTTCATTCTGTCGTCCATCGGCCCAGCTGTGCAGAGGGACACTTGCATTACATTTGTTTAGCAGAGGGACTTGCGGTGTAATGGAAACGTGGGCGTGTTTACCCGATGAATATCTGGCGAACAACATTCCCAGACCGGCGAGTGGAGATGCGACATCATTAAGCCACTTGCGCAAGTTAACTATGCTAAAGAGTTTGAGTTTTGCCTCAATCCGAGGTGGCCTCTCACCTGCCCAAAGATTACAAAGATAAATGCGTTTCCGTTCAGCTAAGTGTTCTCACAGTAACCTGCCAAGAGGCCTTTCCACATACTTCTTCACTAGCGAACTAGTCAAGCTACACCCTCCACACTAACCAAGAACCAAAATACAATTTATGTATGCGGGCGACTTGGAACTTTATTGTCTTGGATTTTTGGGCAGCTCTTATTTAACCAGCTTTTTAAGTTGGGAATCTCCCTTTTTGCAGAATGTATGTAGACACCCAGATTGCATCAATAACGAGGCAGAAGATAAGAAATGTAAAATGATCAAATGTATCCTAAAACCATAATAACACCATAAACCGATTTAGTATGTGCGGGTGGTGGGTTATGAGGTGGTGATGTTGGGGGAAACTATATGTAGTTTGAAGAGATGTTATTTATTTATTTGTTATTAAATTTTTTTATTTTATTACATTTGTCCATTTAGCTGATGTTTTTATCCAAAGGGACTTGTTGATTGTTCTAAGCAGGGGACAATTCCCGCTGGAACAATGCAGGGTTAAGGGCCTTGCTCAGGGGTCCCAACGGCTGTGCAGATCTTACCATGTCTACACCCGGGTCCCAATATCCTGAAGAAGGGCCGGACTGGTCGAAGGTGACAGTATCGCAAATAACCACACGTTACCAACAGTGGTATGCAGAAGAGCGTCTCTCTGAACACACAGCGCGTCGTTGCTCGGAAGTGGATAGGCTACAGCAGCGCAGAAGTCAAATAATTGCTCGGCGAGTTTATGCGGTTTAGCGCCCTTATGAGGACCTTCACTCCTGGCGCGCGCGTTGTTCGGTTCAGCCGTCAGGGCTGGCTGTTTACGCATGCAGCTGGGACAACTCAAGGACAGTTTTATAACGGTGACAGACGCAGCCTGTACTGCAGGCTTTGAGGGGGCTCCTCTCCTGCTCCTCCTCGCTCTCATAAGCAGGTTTAAGCACGTTTAAGGTACAGGAGGTCATCTCGGCCTTCTAACGGGGCGACGTGGCTCAGGCAGTAAGAGCAGTCGTCTGGCAGTCGTAGGGTTGCCGGTTCGATCCCCCGCCCGGGCTGTGTCGAAGTGTCCCTGAGCAAGACACCTAACCCCCAAATGCTCCTGAAGAGCTGGTCGGCGCCTTGCATGGCAGCCGATCGCCGTCGGTGTGTGAGTGTGTGTGTGAATGGGTGAATGAGAAGCTTCAATTGTACAGCACTTTGGATAAAGGCGCTATATAAATTCCAACCATTTACCATTTAACGGTCAAGAGAGGAATGGCAGCAACGAACACGCTGAAACCAAAACACTGTTCATCCCTCCCCCTTCTCTGTGAACGTGCTGACGTTGAAACGCCATTGGCTGTGGCAATTAGAACCAATTTCCAGCCAATGAGATTGTATTATTGTACGGCTGTACACTTGTTTTGGTTCAGGGTGTGGAGCCGTCAACTGCACATTTATGACTATAAAAACAGGCAGAGGGTGAGTCAAGTCAGTGAGCCTTTGTCAATGATAGGAAGGGATTTACAAAGGGATTAACAATGTTTTAACACAGTCTTGTCTATTGTACCTTTGAAGACGCAGATGGGTGAACACCACACCATGCTCAAATAGCCGTGCCGTCGCCAGCACCTTCAGTGTCAGCGACGAAAGCCTCCCGCTTTCCAAATTCGCAGGTCTCGACCGAGCATTTTCGCCATCTGATTCCGAATGCGCTTCGCTGAACTGAATAGCTTTGTCATTTAAAGCGTTTGTTTTGTAACGCTTCAGCAGAAGCTGTTTTTCTGGAAGGCCTGTGCAGTAGGAATGCGGGTCTTGTGTGAGTCCTGTGTTTTCGACATTAAGCCACTGAACAGCCTGCTGTATTTTAAGTAGGTCAGTAGTATGTTCTGGGGGATGCATGTCCCTAGTTTACAGTATATTTTATTTGGCAGACACTTTTATCCAGAGCGATGTACATCAAGTGCATAACAAAGGTCATTTAGGTCTGGAGTAAAAATGATCCAGCAAAACATTGTGTGTGGGTGTGTGAGTGTGGGTGTGTGAGTCGATGTGTGTTTTTGTGTGTGGTTCTGGTTGTGGTGTGTGTCTGTGCAGTTGTGGTTGTAGGTGTGTGTCTCTGTGTGGTTGTGGTTGTCTGTGTGTGGTTGTAGGTGTGTGTGTGGTTGTAGGTTTGTGTGTGTAGGTGTGTGTGTGTGTGTGTGTGTGTGGGGTTGTGGTTGTGGTTGTAGGTTTGTGTGTGTATGGGGTTGTGGTTGTGGTTGTGGTTGTAGGTGTGTGTGTGCTAGTCCGTTGTTGCGCTCAGTCTTCAGACGAGGGGAGGAGGTGAAGGGCTTAATCGGCACAGAGACGGGGGGCTCTGGCTCTGAACACTCCATTACAGGTGCAGCCTCTAGCGTAGTGGTTAAGGTCTGTAGCGTAGTGGTTAAGGTAAATGACTGGGACCCGCAAGGACGGCCGTTTGATCCCCGGTGTAGTCGACAATAAGATCTGCACAGCCGGTGGGGCCCTTGAGCGAGGCCCTTAACCCTGCATTGCTCCAGGGGAGGATTGTCTCCTGCTTAGTCTAATCAACAGGTACGTATGTACGTCGCTCTGGATAAGAGCGTCTGCCAAATGCTATTAATGTAATGTAATGTACTGTAATGAGTACAGGACAGGGGGGAGACTGGAGCGTGTGCTGACTAAGAACGTGGCTGGATTACAGGACAGTGGGGGTGGGGGTGGGGGTGGGGGTGGGGGGTGGGGGGTGGGGGGCACTTTCAAGATACTTGTTTGGGTTCAATTATCTTTTTTAAGCTTGTTTCTGCCAATGAGGAAACATTTATACAATACCATAAAATGTTAAGTCTAAAATCGTCCCTGACAGAGTACATCTAGTCCTTAAGGATTCATATAATCTCTGTCAGAATATAACTTCGATTAAGTAACAAGTTTCAGATCTTAAATATCTTCACAATGAGAAGGGTAGTATAGAGAGAATCTGCTGTTATGGCTGAAAGTAATGGTCTGTGTTGTGAGCACTACCGTTTCTTGTTTGATAGGTTTGTGCGTGTTGTCTTTCGTACGTGACCTCACGTGATGCGAGTCGTTTCAGTTTGTGGACCCAGCTGAAGCTCTCGCTTCTTATTGGACACAAATCATCGGGTCACATCCTCTGAAAGGCCACGTGTGTGTTATTGCGTTTGGGCTGGATATGAAACACAGTGTGTATTCCTGCGTTTTGGCTGGATATTAAACACTTTGTGTGTATTCCTGCGTTTTGGCTCGATATTAAACGCTTTGTGTGTTTTCCTGCGTTTTGCCTCGATATTAAACGCTTTGTGTGTTTTCCTGCGTTTTGCCTCGATATTAAACGCTTTGTGTGTATTCCTGTGTTTTGGGTCGATATTAAACGCTTTGTGTGTATTCCTGCGTTTTGGCTCGATATTAAACGCTTTGTGTGTTTCCCTGCGTTTTGCCTCGATATTAAACGCTTTGTGTGTATTCCTGCGTTTTGGCTCGATATTAAACGCTTTGTGTGTTTTCCTGCGTTTTGCCTCGATATTAAACGCTTTGTGTGTATTCCTGCGTTTTGGCTCGATATTAAACGCTTTGTGTGTATTCCTGCGTTTTGGCTGGATATTAAACGCTTTGTGTGTATTCCTGTGTTTTGGGTCGATATTAAACGCTTTGTGTGTATTCCTGCGTTTTGGCTCGATATTAAACGCTTTGTGTGTTTTCCTGCGTTTTGCCTCGATATTAAACGCTTTGTGTGTATTCCTGCGTTTTGCCTCGATATTAAACGCTTTGTGTGTATTCCTGCGTTTTGGCTCGATATTAAACGCTTTGTGTGTATTCCTGCGTTTTGCCTCGATATTAAACGCTTTGTGTGTATTCCTGTGTTTTGGGTCGATATTAAACGCTTTGTGTGTATTCCTGCGTTTTGGCTCGATATTAAACGCTTTGTGTGTTTTCCTGCGTTTTGCCTCGATATTAAACGCTTTGTGTGTATTCCTGCGTTTTGGCTCGATATTAAACGCTTTGTGTGTTTTCCTGCGTTTTGCCTCGATATTAAACGCTTTGTGTGTATTCCTGCGTTTTGGCTCGATATTAAACGCTTTGTGTGTATTCCTGCGTTTTGGCTCGATATTAAACGCTTTGTGTGTTTTCCTGCGTTTTGCCTCGATATTAAACGCTTTGTGTGTATTCCTGTGTTTTGGGTCGATATTAAACGCTCTGCGTTTGGCTCCATATTAAACGCTTTGTGTGTATTCCTGCGTTTTGCGTCGATATTAAACGCTTTGTGTGTATTCCTGCGTTTTGACTCGATATTAAACGCTTTGTGTGTAGTCCTGCGTTTTGGCTGGATATTAAACGCTTTGTGTGTTTTCCTGCGTTTTGGCTGGATATTAAACGCTTTGTGTGTTTTCCTGCGTTTTGGCTGGATATTAAACGCTTTGTGTGTTTTCCTGCGTTTTGGCTCGATATTAAACGCTTTGTGTGTTTTCCTGCGTTTTGCCTCGATATTAAACGCTTTGTGTGTATTCCTGTGTTTTGGGTCGATATTAAACGCTTTGTGTGTTTTCCTGCATTTTGCCTCGATATTAAACGCTTTGTGTGTATTCCTGCGTTTTGGGTCGATATTAAACGCTTTGTGTGTATTCCTGCGTTTTGGGTCGATATTAAACGCTTTGTGTGTTTTCCTGCGTTTTGGCTCGATATTAAACGCTTTGTGTGTTTTCCTGCGTTTTGCCTCGATATTAAACGCTTTGTGTGTATTCCTGCGTTTTGGGTCGATATTAAACGCTTTGTGTGTTTTCCTGCATTTTGCCTCGATATTAAACGCTTTGTGTGTATTCCTGCGTTTTGCCTCGATATTAAACGCTTTGTGTGTATTCCTGCGTTTTGCCTCGATATTAAACGCTTTGTGTGTATTCCTGCGTTTTGCGTCGATATTAAACGCTTTGTGTGTATTCCTGCGTTTTGCCTCGATATTAAACGCTTTGTGCGTTTTCCTGCATTTTGCCTCGATATTAAACGCTTTGTGTGTTTTCCTGCGTTTGGGCTGGATATTAAACGCTTTGTGTGTATTCCTGCGTTTTGGCTCGATATTAAACGCTTTGTGTGTATTTCTGCGTTTTGGCTCGATATTAAACGCTTTGTGTGTTTTCCTGCGTTTGGGCTGGATATTAAACGCTTTGTGTGTATTCCTGCGTTTTGGCTTGATATTAAACGCTTTGTGTGTTTTCCTGCGTTTGGGCTGGATATTAAACGCTTTGTGTGTATTTCTGCGTTTTGGCTTGATATTAAACGCTTTGTGTGTATTTCTGCGTTTGGGCTGGATATTAAACGCTGTGTTTCCCTCTCTTGATTAGTCGCAGTAGCGAGCTGTTCTCCAGCGTTTGGACGCCAGCCAGGGCTTGGGCCGTTTCTCTCGATGAAGCAATTTGGCGAGACGGAATGTGCAACAGTTTTATTTCCTGGCTAGTTTGGCTTATTATGTTGCCTGTAATAAATATTCTTGTTTAGGTGGGACCAAAAATCGTTAGTCGGCAGGGGATTTTTAATTCCGGGACAATTCTGCACTGTTGGAAACCTACCGCTGGGTGTCGTTTCCCGAGGTGATAATTAGGTGTGTGTGTGTAATGTCTTTCCCTGCTTTTCCTCTCTTGTCTTTCATGTTAATTGCTTTGCGTTATCCTACAGCTGTGTACAATGAAAAGTGTGAACAATTACAGCTCTGGGATCCTGCAGTGTTTTTAAATTGGGCTACCTGCGTCTCACGCGGTCCTGTGTCCTGAGCGAGTGGGGACAGATCAGCGGGTCGCGTATGTGAGGGGGAGAGAGATCTGAGCTGGCAGTACTTTGTGCACTATTTCTCAACTGGTAGAGCTCGTTCTGGTGCCAGTACACTGTAGTTGTACCTTTTTATAATGCTGCTAAACAAACTTCATCACGCACGGTGCTTTGTGTTTCCATTGGGTGCCCAACCCAAAGGTTTTGTTGGGTAGCAGGGTTTTTTGTTCCTGAATGTGGCCCAGGCAGGCGGGCTAAAGTTGAAGTTGAATTTAATTATTTATTAGTATATGTAATCAAGATATTGCTTCAGTTGAAAACTTCCACTGTAATGAAAATATACGGCCCGGTGTAGTGTCGGGAAGAAGAGCATATGGTGCACGATAACGTGTTATTAATCATCTTTTGAGTAGAACTATTTTACTAACATTAATCATAATTCAAAATTAATTTGCCTTCAACAGATGGCGAACGGATCTCCTTTTGTCCCCATTCAAACTCTGCCGTTGCCTTGATTTTGTGGTGCTGAGCGGTGATGCTGTAGCTCTGTTGACGACGCCGTCTTGCAAAAAAAAAAAAGAAGCCCGCTTCTGACAAAAATGGATCGCGTTTGTCTACTTCTTCCTTTACTATAAATGTTATGAAAAACATTGCTCTAATGGGCTACGCCTTAGTGTGAACGGTTGGATTGATTTTCACCTGAGGGGTATATGGACCATCGTGAAAAGAGGTCTGTCAATTTAATGTCTCGACCTATGATGCTATCGAATTTAAATAAAGTTTATTATTATTATTATTATTATTACTACATTATTGGCATTTTGGCAGACGCTCTTATCCAGAGCGACGTACAGTTCATTAGACTAAGCAGGAGACAATCCTCCCCTGGAGCAATGCAGGGTTAAGAGCCTTGCTCAAGGGCCCAACGGCTGTGCGGATCGTATTGTGGCTACACCGGGATTAGAACCA
>NC_083760.1:89526452-89578952 GCF_963514075.1 Conger conger | reverse complement strand
TAGGTCCCAATTCCCCTCCAGCTCATTGTCATGTTTTGGTACCTGCCCCCCCCCCCCCCCCCCCCCCCCCTCCATGTTGGGAGGCTAGCGGAAAGCAGAAGTGTTACCATGACAACAGGACTGGCAGGGTTTCCCGTGTGTTCTACCGGGGGTCTTCACGGTCTTTCACGTCCCAGGAATACGTCAACCGGGGAGCGGGTGTCAGACTCACCCCCTGGGATAATGTGGTCTCAGGTGCGTTACCTGTGCCGGTCTACCGCCCCCCCCACCCCCACCCCCCCCCGGCCGGCTGTCGGCAGGCTCCGATGGCGGACGATACCTCCGCGGGGAGGCAGGCGGTTCGGCGGAGTCGCCTGTCCTCGGGTTACCCGCCTGCGCCGTGTTCGCCGCGCGCGCTCCTCTCCCCCGTTCGTTTGTATTCCGAGCCGGAATGGCCGCCCGCTCTGTATTCCGCGCCGCCGCTGACCTGGATAAGAGCGTCTGCCTGGGAAAACAACGGAGGCGGCTTCCCGCCAAAGCCCGACTCCGGCTGCGTGAGTCATTCCGGGACTAAGGAGTGTAAATTTGGGATTATCTTCTGAGCTGATAAACCACCCCCCCCCCCTCCCCGCCGCCTTTTCTCATAAAAACGATGTTTGCCCGTGGGCGGGGAGGGACTCCTGGGATGCTGGTGGTGCTGATTTTGATGTGGGGGTCATTTGGGGCGAATTGCTTCAAGCAGGACTGCAGCCTGCCTGGGGAGATGATGCTCCTTCGGGTCGGTCTGATGGACGTTGCCTGTCCACACCTGCGTCTCGTGAGGAGGACATTCGCAGACTGCTCTCCCGTGTCAGGGGCCAGTACACCAGGGGGGTAAACAGCTTATTTTACGCTTCTTCCTTCTGGTGCCACGCCAAACGAGCTTATGCGACTTACCGATATACCATGGCCTCTCCTACAAATGTTTCTTTTTTTTTCATTTTTTTTTTTCAGGTAACCCCACATGACCCCCGAGGTCTTTGTTCTGTTCCCTTCCCCAGTAGGTGCAGGATGTGTGTGAAATTCAAAAACTGCCCTTTCAATTCAGGTCCCACACATGACCCACGGTTTTGGAATCTCTCCTTTACCCAAATTATTGGGATATTGGATAATGTGGATAACGTTTTGGGGAATTTTATAATGCAGATTAAAAGTAAATCATGAATGGATGGCGGTTGTGTAATGCTTTGGTAATTGGGCCGGTAAAAGGTTGCAGGTTCCCAGGTAGGACACTGGTAGGAGTGAGTCCTATATCATTGTTTCAGTACAGCTCATATCCAGCTGAATAAATAAATAAAATTAATGTAAAACGCCAAAGGTTGTTCTCTGCAGTGAATATCGGCGGTTAAATTCCGGGAATGTTAATGGATGGGATTTTTCTAAATCTGACTAGAGGAGAACGTGTAAGATCAGAACAGAATTGTGTCTGCGGCACGGAGGCTGAACGCTGGCTGAACGCTGGCTGAATGCTGGCTGAATGCTGGCTGAATGCTGGCTGAACGCTGGCTGAACGCTGGCTGAACGCTGGCTGAACGCTGGCTGAACGATGTTCAGACCGAGCTCCCCGCTCCCTTCCCCAGGGCCTGGATGTGTGGGAACCTCACAAAACCGCCTTTTCAAAGCCCGCCATCTGAACTGCTCGAGTTTGTCACCGTTTGCGGGTGTGGGGCCTTTCGAACCGATGTTTTTAGAATCGAGTAACCGTTTGGCGTAATCCTCAGTACACTCAGTACAAAATTTGACTCGTAAACATAGACATCGAAAAACGTAAACATGAAGCATATTAAAAAAAGGTAAAAAAAAAAAAATTATGACCCAAAAAAAAACACGCCCGTCTGGTTTGCAGACCTGCTAACAGCCCCCCTGAGGAGGCACTCTCAGGTTTAGGTGAGGATTTAAATATAGCCCTCCCTCCCTGGGTGTGTGTGTGTGTGTGCGGGGGGGTCCCCGGGCGGCCCCTGTCTGGGCCAGGTGAGCTGGCACGCAGGTGAGTCAGACACAAAGAACCGCAGCCGGGAGCGGGGCTCAGGAGGGGACCCTCCGTCGGCTGCTCAGCGCGAGGTGTCCTTATGGCACCCGAGCGCTGATTTCACCGGGGGTTTAATCCCTCTCGGCCTGCCGCGTCTTGTTCTTTATCCGGCTGCGCTAGGCTACGCTATGCTAGGCTAGGCTGAGCTAGACTGTGCTTGGCTACACTAGGCTAGGCTAAGCTAGGCTAGGCTAGCTCCACAGGGGCAGGGAGCCTCTTGGTTCTGCCAACCGCCTGGACTGTGGCGGGTGGCAGTGGGATTCCTGGGTATATTTTGAGGAATAACTGTCCAATTATGAGGCAGTTGGTAAAACCTTTTTTTTTTTGCCTCTTATTTTGGAAAACCGGAAAACCACGCTTGGAATTCAGTCGTGGGTGGAAAGAGCAGGCTTCCCGTGGAGTGCTGGATTAGAGTGCATAATTTTTTTGATGGAAAACTTATATATATATAATATATTATATATATTATATTCAGGTTTCTATCATAAACTCAAACAAGTTATGTATTTATTTATTCATTCTCACATGCCCTTCTGTGTTTGACTGTGGTATAATTTAAACCAGATGGACATTTAAACTGAATACTGAGGTTAGGGCAGGGCTGTCAAACTGCATTCCCGGGGGGCCACAGTGATTGCAGGTTTCTGTGGTTCCCTTTCATTCAGCTGCCAACGAAGGCCTTCTGAACAATGTGTGTGGATTCTTTTAACAGATCAATGACTTAACTGAACCACTGGTGCTGAGAACACCCCCCGTAACCCACAGACACAGCGCCCCCTCCAGGACTGGAGTTAAACCTGCAGCGCCCCCTACAGGACTGGAGTTAAACCTGCAGACACTGCAGCCCTCCAGGACTGGAGTTAAACCTTTAGACACTGCGGCCCTCCAGGACTGGAGTTTGATTTCTGTGGGTTCGCGGATTGGCTTAACGATCTTGCATTTGATCAAGGCACTGCACAGATGGGTCATTGGGTCATTTCTACCATCTAGTGGGGAAATAAGGTACTACTGTTTCTCTGAGGGAGCCAAAGAGATGCCATCCATCCATCCATCCATCCATCATCACCCGCTTATCCGGAGTCGGGTCGCGGGGGCAGTAGGCAAAGCCGGGTATTCCAGGCGTCCCTCTCCCCAGCAACGCATTCTAGCTCCTCCTGGGGGATCCCGAGGCGTTCCCTGGCCAGGAGAGATGCCGCCCATGTTTTATGTAATGGATGCCTTGAAATGCGACCGTTGGTCTTCTTTGGTCACACTAGATAAAATACACATGGTGATGTCCCATCATACATTAGGGGAAGG
This sequence comes from Conger conger, assembly GCF_963514075.1. Lineage (NCBI taxonomy): Eukaryota > Metazoa > Chordata > Actinopteri > Anguilliformes > Congridae > Conger > Conger conger. The sequence continues at coordinate 89,575,606 of NC_083760.1, read as the reverse complement.
GGGACCGCCTTTTTTGGGATGTGTTGGGGGTGCTTCCATCACCCGTGGAAATACCCCTGTTTGCCATCGGTGGTCTAGCTGAACTGGTATGTGGCAGAAAAATACAAACACTTAATTTTGTACCGAGCTACTTATACTTGCCATTTTATGCAGCACTTGGTTGCAAATGAGCCTTAAATTCTGAAAACAGAATTGCAGCTCAGACACTTAATGGGCAAATCAGATGGGAATAATTACATGACTCCATTAGTTTATTGCATTGTGTTGTTCAATACTATTGTCACAGTGCAAATGGACTGATGAGAATATTCATTACAGTGTTACGCAGTTTGAAGAATGTGACTATATTTATACACGCTTTAGCGTGTACAACAGACTGAGTCGTGTCACTGGAATTGAATCAGAAGAAAAGAGCTGGAAGGTGTGTGCGGTTCCTCTTGAGATTAGTTGTCTCGCTCTTTAATTTCCAAGCTTGTCTCCGGATGCGTCTCCCAAACTACGAGTTTGGACCGGCATCACTTTTGATGTAGAGGTGTGTGTGTCTGTGTCTGTGTCTGTGTGTCTGTGTGTCTGTGTCTGTGTCTGTGTGTCTGTGTGTCTGTGTGTCTGTGTCTGTGTCTGTGTCTGTGTGTTTCATGTGGCAGACACTTCTATCCAGAGCGATGTACTACAAGGCCATGCCTAAGGTCACTGGAGCATTGGGGGCGGGCTGTAGCGTAGTGGTTAAGGTAACGGCGGGAGATAATTGTCGGTGGTAGCCACAATAAGATCCCTTGAGCAAGGCCCTTAACCCTGCATTGCTTCAGCGGATAATTGTCTCCTGCTTAGTCTAATCAACTGTACATCGCTCTGGATAAGAGCGTCTGCCAAATGGCAATAATGTCATGTAATGTAACTGCAAAACCCAGGTCCGATAAAGTATGATAAAGTATTAGTTATCTGTAGTCATTGTTATTGCTAAGTCTCATGCTAGAAGAGAGATAACAGGGTGACATTGGCTCAGGCAGTAAGAGCAGTTGGGGGGGGTTGCCGGTTTGATCCCGCCCCTGGGTGTGTCGAAGTGTCCCTGAGCAAAACACCTAACCCCCAAATGCTCCTGATGAGCTGGTTGGCAGCCAATCACTGTTGGTGTGTGAGTGTGTGTATGAATGGGTAAATGAGAAGCATCAGTTGTACAGTGCTTTGGATAAAGGCGCAATATAAATGCCAACCATTTACCATTTAGATCCCACAGTCAGCAAAGGCTGCGTCAGTAAAGTTATGGTAAAAAAGAGCTATAATAAAGAGCGACAACATCAAGATTTCAACATGAAACTGAAGGAAGGTCAAGAAAGTTGTACTAGATTGTGAGTAGCCCAGCAGAAGAGTGCCGTGTTAAAGTTAGCCATGCAATGTAGGCCGCAGTCAGGTCTTTGAGCGTGGGGTTGTTGCTGAATTAGGGCTCTTGGTTTCTTATATAAACCACGATGAAACTATTTAACCGATAAAAGTGAAGTGACGTGAAGCTGGAAATTAATGTACAGGTGACAGGAGTTGCATCTCCATTGTATCACGGGTCTTTCTGATGCGGAATCCAGTAAGCGGTGTTTGACTGTGACAATCTCTGGTGTGTTGCAGTAACAGAAAAGTGTCGAATGAATATAGTTATAAACAGGATATTCAGGTTGACACTGGATAGGTGGGACCCCTAATCCCCCCCTCTCTCCGTGTTGTGTTCCCAGGCGCTGATGCACTGTGCTGGCAGCAGGAACTCCATCGAGCACGGCCTGCCCCTGCTGGAGGTCTACTGCCTGTCCATCACCTGCTTTGTGGCCGCCCGCCCCCACCTGACCACACAGTCCGACAAGGTCGCCCTCGTCCTGAAGAGACTGGCCCTGTGAGTCCACCCCCCGAGAGCCTGGCTACTGGAACCCCGGCGTTACCGCGGGAACCAGAGCGCCGTTACACCAGAGCGCCGTTACCGCGGGAACCAGAGCGCCGTTACACCAGAGCGCCGTTACACCAGAGCGCCGTTACCGCGGGAGACAGATCGACGTTACACCAGAGCGCCGTTACACCAGAGCGCCGTTACACCAGAGCGCTAATACACCAGAGCGCCGTTACACCAGAGCGCCGTTACCGCGGGAGACAGCGGTGTTACCGCGGGAGACAGAGCGACGTTACCGCGGGAGACAGAGCGCCGTTACACCAGAGCGGCGTTACCACGGGAGACAGAGCGCTGTTACACCAGAGCGCTGTTACACCAGAGCGCCGTTACACCAGAGCGCCGTTACCGCGGGAACCAGAGCGCCATTACCACGGGAACCAGAGCGCCGTTACCGCGGGAGACAGAGCGACGTTACCGCGGGAGACAGAGCGCCGTTACACCAGAGCGCCGTTACCGCGGGAACCAGAGCGCCGTTACACCAGAGCGCCGTTACACCAGAGCGCCGTTACCGCGGGAGACAGATCGACGTTACACCAGAGCGCCGTTACACCAGAGCGCCGTTACACCAGAGCGCTAATACACCAGAGCGCCGTTACACCAGAGCGCCGTTACCGCGGGAGACAGCGGTGTTACCGCGGGAGACAGAGCGACGTTACCGCGGGAGACAGAGCGCCGTTACACCAGAGCGGCGTTACCACGGGAGACAGAGCGCTGTTACACCAGAGCGCTGTTACACCAGAGCGCCGTTACACCAGAGCGCCGTTACCGCGGGAACCAGAGCGCCATTACCACGGGATCCAGAGCGCCGTTACCGCGGGAGACAGAGCGACGTTACCGCGGGAGACAGAGCGCCGTTACCGCGGGAGACAGAGCGCCATTACCCCAGGAGATAGAGCGTCGTTACCGCGGGAGACAGAGCGCCGTTACACCAGAGCGCCGTTACACCAGAGCGCCGTTACACCAGAGCGCCGTTACACCAGAGCGCCGTTACACCAGAGCGCCGTTACTGCGGGAGACAGGTTAGTTATGGTAACCAGCGGGGTTAGCATGGCAACCATCCAGGCCACCGCGTACATGTCAGTTCTGCAGCGGATAGGGTGATCTGTAGTTGGTCATATCAGCTGTGTTTGAGCCTGATAGCATTATGGTGTACAGTAATACTTGTGTTTCTTGACCACTAATGGGGTTTTCTTATCTCTCCGTCTGTGTGTATTGGTGTGTGTGTGTGTGTATATGTGTGTGTATTGGTGTGCATGTGTGCTCACGCTAGGAGCTGTTTTGAGCTCTTACTCTCTGTGCCTGAGAACGCCATCCCATATGAAGCCTGGATGCAGTTCCACAGATCTGTACAGGTGAGAGAGAGAGGGGGAGAGAGAGAGAGGGACGGATGGAGGGAGAGAGGGGGACGGATGGAGGGAGAGGGGGAGGGATGGGATGGAGGGAGAGAGGGGGAGGGATGGGATGGAGGGAGAGAGGGGGAGGGATGGAAGGAGGGAGAGCTGGAGAGGGGGAGAGGGATGGAAGGAGGGATGGAGGGGGGAGGGAGAGAGGGATGGAGGGGGGAGGGAGAGAGGGATGGGGGAGGGGGGAGGGAGAGAGAGGGATGGAGAGGGGTTGGAGAGGGAAATGGAGGGGGTGGGAGATGCAGGGAGAGAGAGGGAGGCAAGGATAGTCTTTGAGGAGGAAGGGGATGGTGGAATAGGAGGGTCGTTCAATGAATTCAGTCTTTTTATGAATGAATTCCTTCAGCTGGCGGTGTGGTGAGACTGTAGCTGCTGAACCCCTGATTAATGCGCCCCGTTAGACCGAATCCTCTCCAAAAATCCGTAAGGTCCCGCACACGCCGTTCAGTATGAACGTTGGCGCGTGGGGGGTTAACCGTGACCGTGCTCTGATGTCACTTCCTGTCTCGGTCTCGTTTCCTGCTCCAGGCGGCCCACGATACCTTGCAGCAGCACGGGAACACGGACCTGCAGGCCCTGCTGCGGATTTTGGGAGAGGGCGGAGCCTGGAGTAACCCCACCCTCATCGCGTTGCTCACTGGTCAACCCACCAATCAAGAGGAGGGTAAGTAGGTTGTGGCCTATCAGAAAGACTGTTCTTGCTCAAGATGAGTCCAGAAAGTTTAAGTAAAAGACTCACCCTTTATGTACATTTAACATATATATATATATATATATATATATATATATATATATATATATATTTTTTTTTTTGGTTCCCTGCTGAGTCTAATCAACCAAGTCGCTTTGGATAAAAATATGGCAAAAGAATTGTAATGTTATTAATGTGCCCTGCCAGCTAATGGAAATTGAAATGTCTTTACTGTACCTACTATAAATAAATGTAACATGTGACATATAAATGTGCAATATAAGTTACTATAATATAAGGTCTAGTACACACATTGGTGTGAGCATTTGGTCCATTTCACTTGATTTAATCGTATTGTGAAGTGCTTTTCTGACTTGGTAGACCTTATAATTTCTCATTGGTTAAAAACTTCTGTCGGGCACCCTGAGGCCCTGCAGATGATCTGTACTGACCTCTGCTGGCTGGAGGTGGCAGTGCGTTTAGTCTGGGCTCCCAGACCCAGCGAAAGAGATCATCTCATATCGCTCTTCTCTCTCAGTGTTCCTGCTGCTGTCTTCTGGAAAGTTCTCTGTGTGTCCGCCCTGCCATTTTACCCTTCTTTTTAGCAAGGTGCTGATTTGCTTCAGTAAAGACGTCCATCGGCACTAATGGGTTTTATGTGGAAGTCTTTAGAGCGAGTCAGATATGTAATGTGTGTGCAGTAATTGTAGCTAAAGGGGTCTGCCAAATTTAACATTTTAAAATGAAACCTTGGAGACTAATGTGGGCTGTTAATGTTTTTTTCTTTCTTACTCTATTCTATAGATTTTTAAAGGCCCACATGCAGTTTTAGTGTTTTTGAGCTTTTTGTATCATCTTGGAGCTTTCGATTTGTGTTCCATACTGATTCACATATAGAAATTTAGGAGTGAGAGAGAGCGTGTGTCTGTATGTGTGTGTGTGTGTGTGTGTGTGTGTGTGTGTGTGTGTGTGTGTGTGTGTGTGTGAGAGAGAGAGCGTGACTGACGTGTGTGTGTGTACCCACAGTGGAGGCCTTCCTGGCCCTGGAGGGAGACAGCTTCATGGAGATGCGTGTGTGTGTGTGTGTGTGTGTGTGTGTGTGTGTGAGAGAGCGTAACTGACGTGTGTGTGTGTGTGTGTGTGTGTGTGAGAGAGCGTAACTGACGCGTGTGTGTGTGTGTGAGAGAGAGAACATGATTGACGTGTGTGAGTGTGAGTGAGAGAGGACTGACGTGTGTGTGTGTGTGTGTGAGAGAGAGAGAGAGAGCATGACTGACGTGTGTGTGTGTGTGTGTATGTGCCCACAGTGGAGGCCTTCCTGGCCCTGGAGGGCGACAGCTTCATGGAGATGCGGGTGAAGCACCTGGTGAAGGTGGGGGAGATGGCCCAGGCCATGCTGCTGGCCCGCTCCTGCGCCGACTCCGCCCACATCGCCAACCGCACCACCTTCCGCCAGATCTACGTCACGCAGCTGTGCGCCATGCTGCCCCGAGAGGACGCCATCATGGAGGTGAGGCCTGTGAGTGTGTGTGTGTGTGTGTGTGTGAGAGTGAGAGTGAGAGTGTCTGTGTGACTGAGTCACAGGGGGTGAGGTGATGGGGTCCTGGTTTGGAGAGCCCTGGTGTAGATGCGGCCCCAGGCTTTGCCCCGTTAAGTGATTGAGAGGCCCACAGTGTACACGCGCCAAAATCCAGAGCGAGTGCACCTGTTGTGCCCTGTTTGTGCACGATGTGTAACCTGTGTTTGCCCTGCGAGTGCGGAGTCCTGTTTGCATTGTGTAATCTCGTTTGCCTTGCAGGCCACAGACTGTTTGCTGTGAGCACTTATTTGGTTTTGTCTACTTTTTTTCTTTTTTTTTTGTGCTGCTGCTGCCAATTTGTCCAAGGAGGCCACCGTAGTCCTGGCACATTCTCACTCCTTGGTCCTGCAGCAGAGGGAGGGTTTTGAGAACGGGAAACAAAAATAACTAGCTGGTGGTACGTGCTGCAGGATTCTAATGTTAATATAGATCAGAGAATGAAACGTGAAATAAAGAGATTGGCTGACGATTTCCCTCCCGTTATCAGGTTAACCTCAGATAGAGGGACAGGGGAAGAGCAATGGACAGAGGTGCAGAAAGAGAGGGAGGGAGGGGGAGGGAGAGAGAGGGAGGCAGAGAGACAGGGAGAAGTGTGTGTTTTGGGTGTTTACCCCGTGTGTGTATGTGTGTGTGTGTTGCAGTGTGTTTATCCTGTGTGTGTGTGTGTGTGTGTGTTTACCCTGTGTGTGTGTTGCAGTGTGTTTACCCTGTGTTTTGCTGTAGTGTGTTTACCCTGTGTGTGTGTTGCAGTGTGTTTATCCCGTGTGTGTGTGTGTGTGTTTACCCCGTGTGTGTGTTGCGGTGTGTTTACCCTGTGTGTGTGTGTGTTTATATGTGTGTGTGTTGCAGTGTGTTTACCTTGTGTGTGTTTTGCGGGCAGATCTCCAGAGTGGACGGTAAGGAGGTGCTGGAAATAATCTGTAACCTGGAGACAGAGGGGCAGGAGAACCTGGCCTTCATCCTCTGCACCACCTTCCTCACCCAGCAACTCCAGCAAGAGAGCATCTACTGCTCCTGGTGAGTGTGTGTGTGTGCGTGTGTGCGTGTGTGCGTGTGTGCGTGTGTGCGTGTGTGCGTGTGTGCGTGTGTGCGTGTGTGCGTGTGTGCGCGCGTGCGTGCATGTGTCAGAGAGTGCGTGTGAGATTTAGCGTGGAAGTGTGTGCGCAAGTACGGGAATGTGAGAGAGAGAACCTTGAGATAATCTACTTATGGTTCAAAGGGAATTCAGCCTCCTTAACATGCCTTCTCCCTCTCTCTGTCCCTCTCATCTTCTTCCCCCCCCCTCTCTCTCTCTCTCTCTCTCTCCCCCTCCCTCCCTCCCTCTCTCCCTCCCTCCCTCCCTCTCTCCCTCTCTCAGGGAGCTGACTCTGTTCTGGAGTAAGCTCCAGAGGAGGATCGAGCCGTCTCTGGAGTCCTTCCTCGAGCACTGCCTGCAGCTGGGTGCCATCGCCAAGACGGTCTACCACCTGCTCTTCCTGGTGCGAGTGATCCAGACAGAGGTGGGGAAACCTCCTCTCCCCTACCCCCCCCGGTGGCTGCTCACTTTACACACGGAGAGAAATGCACACGCGTCATGGTTTAGCGCTTAGTTACTGGGGCACATAGGGGCTGCTGACTTTCATCTGGAGAGACAAAGTTTGGTCCCTAAATGAAAAAGGGAGAACGAAAAAGCTGCTCCAGGGGCTTTACCCCCCTTCTCTCTCTCTCTCTCCCTCCCTCTCTCTCTCTCTCTCTCTCTCTCTCTCCTTCTCCCTCCCTCCCTCTCTCTCTCTCCCTCTCTCTTGCACTCTCTCTCCACCTCTCTCTCGCACTCTCTCCCCCTCTCTCTCGCTCTCTCTCCCTCCCTCCCTCTCCTTCTCCCTCCCTCCCTCCCTCCCTCTCTCTCTCTCTCCCCATCTCACCTTCCCACTTGCGACTGTTCTCTCTGGCACTTCTCCCAGGGCATCCTTCAAAGAGAAAAACGTTACCCATGGTTTTTCCTAATTCATTGAGAGCCTCGTTCAGTGTGGTCCTGGCCTCTCTCTGATATACAGGGGGGGGTATGAATTTTACAAAATATGAATTTCACTGTTACAATTTTATGTGTATAGAGCTTTTAACAGTGGAATGCCCCAAAGTCCCTTTACAGAGTAACAGAAGGGTAGAAATAATGGGACATACCAGCCCTGAGCCCCCAAATAGCATGACGCCTTGGATTTTGGAATAAAATTACAAGTGATCATCATTATCTTTCGGGGCATTTGTAAGTGTGAAGATGTAAAATAATTCCCCCCCCCCAAATGTAAGACTTTGACTGATTGCGATGTATTCGTGCAACCTTTTATGTTTGCTGCTTAATTTGATACGTGGCGACATGGCTCAGGCAGTAAGAGCAGTCGTCTGGCAGTCGGAGGGTTGCCGGTTCGATCCCCCGCCCGGGCTGTATCGAAGTGTCCCTGAACAAGACACCTAACCCCCAAATGCTCCTGACGAGCTGGTCGACGCCTTGCATGGCAGCCAATCGCCGTTGGTGTGTGAGTGTGTGTATGAATGGGTGAATGAGAAGCATCAATTGTACAGCGCTTTGGATAAAGGCGCAATATAAATGCCAACCATTTACCATTTTACCATTTGATTGTCTTGCTCTGATGACTCGTCTTTTAACCTGTTTTTAATGGCTTTTCCCTTCTTGCCCAGGGACTGCAGTTGAAAACTCGCCAGTTGGCACAATATTACACAATATACATTAATAATAATAATACTGGCACATTTATAGTAATGTTGATTGTGTGCTGTCTCTAAAAAAAAAAGAAATTTGTAATGAAAATGAACATTTTGGCGCATGTCCGTTTACTCACTTATGACCCCTGTCTGCCCCTGGTTTACTCTTATGGTTCTGACCTCTGACCCCTGGTTTACTCTTATGGTTCTGACCTCTGACCCCTGTCTGCCCCTGGTTCACTCTTATGGTTCTGACCTCTGACCCCTGTCTGCCCCTGGTTTACTCTTATGGTTCTGACCTCTGACCCCTGTCTGCCCCCTGGTTTACTCTTATGGTTCTGACCCCTGTCTGCCCCCTGGTTTACTCTTATGGTTCTGACCTCTGACCTCTGACCCCTGTCTGTGCAGGCGGAGCAGCTGGGCCTGGCCGCGTCGGTGGAGCTGTGCGTCCGCGCCCTGCAGCTGCCCCGCCAGGAGGACGCCGAGACCAAGACGTCCGTCTGCAAGACGGTGGCCTGCCTGCTCCCCGACGACCTGGAGGTGCGGCGGGCGTGCCAGCTCACGGAGCTCCTGCTGTGCACCTCCCGGGCGGCTTTCGCCTCGCTGGAGGAGCTGTACCTGCGGCCCGACCAGAAGCACGATGAGGACGCCGCCCTGGTCCCCAACAGCCTGCGCTGTGAGCTCCTGCTGGCCCTCAAGGCCCACTGGCCCTTCGACCCCGAGTTCTGGGACTGGAAGACGCTGAAGAGGCACTGCCTCCGCCTGCTGGGGCTCGAACCCGAGGCCGAGCCTGAGGAAGAGGAGGAGGAGGAAGTGCCGGCGGATGGCGGGGGAGCGGGAGCGGGGGAGATTAGTCCCGAGGCGCAGGAGGAGGCGAAGGACGAAGAGGAGACGCACAGAGGTGTGGCGGCGAGGAGGGAGGAGCCCAGCAGGTCGAGGAGGTCCAGCGGTGGCAAAGACTGCAGCAAAGACGCCGCTGAGGCCGAGGCGAAGAAACGCGTCCCGGGGGAGGACAAGGAGGCGCCAGCCGCCCAGAAAGGAACGCCGCCCAAGAAGAAGGCTCCCTCGGAGAGGTCCCTGCGGTGGCAGAAGTACAAGTTCTTCTGCCTGATCTGCCAGCGGGAGGTGATCGAGGCCCGCATCCTGCACCACTCGCGCAAGCACGTGGAGGACGGCGTCTACACCTGCCCCGTCTGCCTGCAGAAGTTCCCGGCGCGGCAGGAGCTGGTCACGCACACCAGCGAGCACATCCAGATGCCCGCCCGGAGGTCTCTGCCCCAGAAGAAGAAGAAGGTGAAGAAGAAGGTGAACCTGCGCAAGGAGATGGATGACGACGACGAGCTGGACGACTCCCTGGAGCCCGGGGAGATCAGCCTGGACCCGTCGCTGCTCATGTACTACCAGTCCACCCAGGACCCCGACGTGCTGGAACACCTGCTGGAACAGGCCGCCTCCCAGCCCAAGAGGGCCGCCGACGACGACCACATCACCTTCGAGTACATCGACGCCCACTTCCAGCTGCAGGACCGCGAGGTGTACCCCTGCCCCGCCACGGGCTGCGGGAAGCACTTCAAACAGTTCAAGTACCTGAGCGTTCACCTGAAGGCGGAGCACGACGGCAGCGGCGACGGGAACGTGCGGCACTACCTGGAGATGAAGGACCGGCGGGAGAAGTGCACCTTCTGCCGACGGCACTTCATGACCGCCTACCACCACCGGCGGCACAGGCGGATGCACTACGGCGACCGGCCTTACACGTGCGTGGTGACGGGCTGCGGGGCCCGGTTTGACGCCACCAACGAGCTCATGGCCCACAAGCAGAGCCACGGCTTCCGCTTGAGCTACCGCTGCGAGCTCAAGGGCTGCAGCCTGACCTTCTGCGACCTGGGCCAGCTCTACCACCACGAGGCCCAGCACTTCCGCGACGCGGCCTACAGCTGCACCAGCCCCGGCTGCAAGAAGTTCTACTTCTCCAAGAGGGACTTCCTCAAGCACTTAGCCACTCACGGCATCACCTTCACCGAGGAGGACTTCGCTGCCCAGAGAGAGAGGAGGAGGAAGCCGGCCGACCCTTTCACCGAGGAGTTCAGCCCCACCAAGAAGACCGTCCTGGAGGAGCCGCCAGGAGACGACGAGACCGGAGAGGCAAGGTGCTCCCCTGCAAGCAATACCACCTCCTCCACCACCTCCCCCTTCTCCTCCTCCTCCTCCCTCAAGGAGCCCAGGGGCACACTGACCTGCGTGGCGGTCTGCTTCGACGGCAGGAAGTTCACCTGCGGCTTCGAGAGCTGCGGCCGGACCTTCACGCAGGCCAGCGACGTTCAAAGGCACCTCAAGTGCGTGCACCCGGGACAGATCAAGTCAGAGAAGAAAGGGCAGAAAAGACTGAGCAAGGTGAAGAGTTGGGGAACGAGGGAGAGGGACATTAAAATCGAGCAGGGCAGCACTGACCGGAGCGCACAGGCGCATCCCAGTTGTGCCCAAGGCGTGTGCAAGGAGAGGTCCTACTCTCCCGCTGCGGAACCCCACAAACCTTTCGTCCCGCCCCCTTCGAGCCCGCCGATCGACGACACCCTAAAAGAAGTGTTGTTGGGCCTCAGCCGGCTCAGCCTGAGGGCCTCTAGCCCCCGGAGCTCGCTGTGCGATACTTGCCATCCTATCTCAGGGTCTTCCGTTTCACAGGTGTCTTCTTCCCCCACCACCTCGAGTGCCAATGCAAGCCCCTCCGCTGCCACCAAAGCGTCACGGAAGAAAGCTGCACCTAAACCCCAGCCTGCTGCCGAAAAGCAAACTCCTCCCCAACCACCGCCACTGACCCCACGGACCCCCTCCCCGCCCCGGGGCCGGCCACCGCCGCCCCGACGAATATCGGACTTTCTGGTCCAACCCTCCACCAAGCCTTACGGATGTGAGGTCAAGGGTTGCTCGTTCAAGAGCGTCACCACCAATGCCCTCAAGGGCCACTACCTACGGAAACATGGCTTTTCCAGTGAACGCCTGAAGGGGGTAGACATCTTGAAGTCCAACAAGTTTAAGCCATTCAAGTGCCACCTGTGCCCCAAAAGCTACCGGCAAAAGTCAGAGCTCCGGGTCCACTACCTGCAGATGCACGACGTCAGCGAGTCCGTGGTGGAGCAGATGAGCTGCTCCTTGAAGAGGCGAGAGGAGGGCAAAGCCCCAGAACCCGCCAAACCCAAAGTCAGCCCTAAGCAGGTCCCCCAGACGCCGAAGAAGCAGGTGGGGCGGCCGGCGAAGGTAGAGGAGAGGGCAGTGAACGCCTGGCAGCAGAAACACTCAAAGAAGAAGGGCGGGATGTGGGTGCTGAAGTCGGAGCGCGAGAACGGCATAGTCAAGCCTGCCGACAAGAGCAAGAAAATGGACACCAAGTCCGTCGCCAAGACGCCCTCCCCGGCCTTGCGGGATAACTGCAAGGTGGTGGAGGAGGAGGAGGAGGAGAGGGCATCTCGAGAGGGCAGGGGCAGTCGGCGGTTGGTGGCGAAGGGCAACCTGTGCTACATCTTGACCAAGTATCACAAGCCCTTTCACTGCGTGCACAAGGACTGCAGCTCCGCCTTCACCCACCAGAGCGGCCTGGTGCGCCACCTGCAGGCCGTCCACCGCTACAACCGCTCCCAGCTGTGCCTGGAGGAGGACCTGGAGCTCCAGCACAGCGTCGGTGTCCGGAAGGGCGATACCGCCGCGTCGAAGCCGCCGCCGCAGCGCCTGCACTGCAAGCACAAGGGCTGCGGCAAGCACTTCCCCAGCAACTCCAGCCTGTGGCAGCACTGTCGCCGGCAGCACGGCACCGCCGACCGGCACAAGCCCCCGTCCCCGCAGACGCCCCCCAGGGCTCCCGAACCCGAGTCGGAGCCCAACACCCCGCCCAGCTCCGAGGAGCCCATACCGCAGTTCAGGTGCAGCTACGGCGACTGTACCGCCACCTACCACCTGTACAGCAGCCTGCTGCGGCACACCAGCCACGTGCACCGCAGCCAGCCGCCACAGGGGGCGCCACCTCCCCTGCAGCAGCAGGTGCGCTGCAGGTTCGAGGGCTGCACGCGGGTCTTCTCCCAGAACTCCAGCTACATGAAGCACGTCTTCTACCGCCACTGCGACTACTACGACTCGGTGGTGCTGCGTCTGCAGAACGCCCACAAGAGGGACAAGTCCGCCAGCGGCTGCCAGAAGAAGCTGATTGTCAGCGCCTCCCCGAAACGGCAGCCGCCGTCTTCGCCGCAGAAGAACACACCAAAGCTACCTCTCAGGCACTCGCTGAGGCACTGCCCCAAGTCTCAGGAGGCCATCAGGGTGGAGGAAGAGGAGGAGGGTACGGGGGAGAACACGGAGGAAGAGCCCGTGGAGGAGGAACCCTCGAAAACCCCCCGGCCCAGAAAAAGTGATCTGAAGCTGGTCTACCGCACCCACGAGGAGGCCCTCCAGATGTGCCAGGACCGCTGCCTGCCCGTGGCCTACCCCTGCATGGTGCAGGACTGCGACTCCGTGCTGACCGTGGAGCGCAGCATGCGCCGACACTACCTGAGCTGCCACCACATGTCCACCAACGTGTTCAACGACAACCAGGAGAGGCTGGTCAACAACGCCGAGCAGCTGGAGGAGCTCATCCAGAGGAAGTCCGCTCCCCCGGCCCGGCCCTGTCCGCCGTGCCCCGGCGTGGCCCGGGCGCCCAACGGCGTGCTGAAGGTGGAGTACCAGGCCGAGCCGGAGAACCCGGGGGGCCTCTCGCTGCCCATGAGCCTCCACTCCATCGAGGCGGACCCCGTGGACAAGCAGGAGCCCCTTAGTTTCGGCGGGGAGGAGTCTGTGGCCAAGTGTGACGTGGCCGTGAGCACTGACGACCTATGCACCAACAGCTCGCTCCACGTGGAGGTGCAGGAAAACGGGCACCATGGAGAGCAGGTTAAGGAGGAGCGGCCCCTCCTTGCCCAAAGTCCACACAGCCCAACGCCCTACCCAGTCCCTGCCCCCGTGGACCTCTCCCCGCCCGCTACTCTCCGAATAACCCCCAGCGGGACCCCCACAGACTCTCCTGACAAAGAATGTGAGAGCACAGCATCCAATGCTACTGCAAACGTCGACAGCCCTGTCGCCCCAACCTGCCAGCCACTTAAGTGCGAGAATGAGCTCCCCGCGCCCCCGCCCTCTTCCTCGACGCCCCCCCCATGCCAGCCCACCCCAAAGGACGTCTCGCCACCGGCCCCCGCCCCGTCACCGCGCCCCTTCGACCTGGCGGCCTACAAGCCCATGGGCTTCGAGTCGTCCTTTCTCAAGTTCATCCAGGAGAGCGAGAGCAAGGAGGAGCAGACTGCGGAGGGCGGGGCCTGGGGGTCCAACCCCCACCCGCACCACCACCCCCCGCACCACCTCCACCGCCACCGCAACCACCAGAACCACCAGAACCACCATCGAACGCCCCCCGAGCCCCTCCCTCCGGCGGCGTTGCCGCGGCGTTGCCGTGACTCCCGCCGCCGCGGCCGTTCCGTCAAGGAGAACAGCCAGAGGCGGCTGACGGTCACCGTCACTCGCAGCCGGAGGCCCCGCCCCCTGCCGCTTAAGCCCCTCCTCTGCGCCGGGGAGTACGCCTCGGTCCAGAACCTCCGCTCCATCCTGGACCGGGCTCTGACGGGCTGCGGCGACCTGGCCATCAAGCAGCTGCAGTACCTTCGGCCCGTGGTGGTTCTGGAGCGGTCCAAGTTCTCCGGGGCGTCCTCTCTGCTCGAACTGTTCCCCACGAAGAAACCCGAGAAGCTACTCCGTGCGAGCCGTCACCGTTGACTTCTTGAACTATTTAGCCGATGGACAATGTTTTTTTTTTTTTGGGTTTTTTTTTTTCGCGTGTCAAACAATTAAGAGACTTCCAGTATTTTTTTCTATCAATTATATGGTTACTATTACTACTATGGTGGTTTATTATAATTATTATTATTATTATTGCTCTTACAAATTGCCAAACTGTCAAAAAGCTCAAGTACCTTAATTGAAATATAGCAGGTATCAGTTTATACATGTATAGAAAGATGAAAGATCTACTAACAGATGTTTTGTAGAAGTTTTAATTATCAGTGCTGCCATGTACATTTTGTTGGTATGAAAAATTTTCCTGAATCAGTATCGTTCTCATGCTCTGGCCTTTTTGAGTTTTATGTTTTCTAAAAGTATTGGTAACCGCGGGTGACCAAAGCGGTTTTCCCATTTGTTGGAGCTCGTCAGTGGGCAATTCAGACTTTATACTTCCCCCAAAAAAAGATTTAAAAAAAACAAAAACAGGCTGTGGTTATGTTTAATGTACTCAATTTTCTAAGTCTGTATTTGGGTAAAAGAAATTACCCTACTTTCAAATATATTATGAGTTAAAATGACTCCCCTTGTGTATTCTGTGGGAAGCTTCGCATCTTTGGTTTGTAACCAACATAAAGTATTATTTTTCATCTTGGGTGGATAAATCTTTGATGGTCAATAGCTACAATTTGATATGTTGTACCAGTTAACATGGCTGAGCCTTTTAGCCCCAAATGTGGATGAGTTTGCCCGTCTAAGCCACTGCTGAACCAAAAACGTCTCAGCTATAAGAGGCTGATTGATGGCAAAAAAAAAAAGAAAAAAAGGTTTTACAGCCAAAGTGTATTCGCCGTAACTCAACCTGCGACCTGTTTTCGGTGTCTTTAAATGAATCGGGGCCAGCCGCCTGTCATTTGAGACACGCCCCGCTTCAACAGCAAACCGTACAGCATATCAAATTGTGGAATGCCCCATTAAGTCAAGCTTTTGTGTAACATTTGTGTTGCCTTATTTTTCCACAACATTTTCAACTTTTCAGAAGGTGAATTATCAGGTGGAACCCATAGCAGTATGCGCGGAGGTGATGCATTGGTACTTTAACATGAACTAGAAAACCCCTGTCAGTAGAGCCACGTGTGGATGAGAGCTTTTCATAGACGATTTGTAAACGGAATGACAGCAAAAGAAAACACAAGTTTTTGTCTTTTTTTCTTTGTTTTTTTTTTGTTTTTTTTTTTCTCCTACAAGTTCAAATAAATGATTCAGTGAAATGGTGCTAAACTAAAACACTCAATTTGCATGGTTTCATACATTTGTTTGTCAGCGTGGAATGGTTGTAAAAAGATGAGTTGATGGTCCTCAGAGGCAAAAGGGATAATTTATACACATGCTGTATTAATGTCGCCGACCTTTATACCAGACTTACGCACTTTCGAAATGACTAATTCCAGCATTCAAACTGGTTGAACAAGAACGTGGAAAACAGTGTAGACTTTCATTTTTGGAAGCTTTTATTTCAAAAGCAACTCGTTACAATGTTATATGCGGATACTTTATTCAGTGAAAAACCAATTTAAGCGGCCATTCTTTTTCTGGTACCTGCTCTGAATGTAAACGACTACTGTACAACTTGTAGAGTAACGAAACAGCCTTGAACGGTGTCTCGGCTCATAATATGCTCGTGTTCCAGAGTTTATCATACAACGCATACATATTGTGCATATGCATATTGTGTGTGTGTGTGTGTGTGTGTGTGTGTGTGTGTGTGTGTGTGTGTGTGTGTGTGTAAGAACCTTGTTTTCTTCCCTCATCCCATTTTTAAAAATGCAGAGCTCATCGAAATGGAGATGACGCCATCCATGTTTGAAAAGCCTACTTCATATCCAATAATGATAGTGCACTTGTATTGTTATCATAAAAAGGAAAACTGCATTAAAAAATGTTTTGTTATTTTAGGTGCAGAATAAACAAAAGGCTAATGTGGTCTCTCCATCCCCAGAATGGATCACTTCAAAAGCGGACATTTTGCAGATGCTACAAGGGAGAGGGCCAGTCCTGTGAACCTGTTTTACTGCACAGACAGAAAAAATATAAAAACAACCCATCATGATTTCTTGATCATATAATTTCCCTGCATAAATGTTTTTAAAATCATATAAATGAACATGTTTTGACTGAATAGCAGCTTAAATCAAAAGTACACACCTCTAACTAACACTGTGTTGAGGACTGCCCATCACACCCATCTCTGATGACCTGTCGCTGTTTAAAGTGTTGTGTTGACTGCACTGCATCATTTCCTGTTTTATCAGGACATTTTTATCCACCGAGCCAGGTCAGAGGTCACTCTCCCTTCCTGTACCGCTTAGTTCTTTGTGCAAACTGTAAAGACACCACTGAGTTGACAGTCAACTTTTAAAAAGTAACTTGGCACATTCCATCCTTGAAAACAAAAGGATTGCACAGAAGTGTAAAGGTTTCCTATGGCACTGTAGATTTTGGACATGGGGGGCTGTTTTCTTTTAGGACGTCTTTGGGGGGGGGGGGGGGGCAGGGGGAGCAGCACTGTGAGCCCCACCCATGACAGGACGTGTGATAATTGAAGTCAGAAGATTAGAGGGTTGTGAGAGGCCTGGGGACCCAGGCAGTGTGTGTAATTACAGTGCGCTTTGGGTACTTATCTTAAAGCTTACTGTCGGCCTTTTCCCTGGGGATTACGTCGAAGATGTTATGGTGTCTGGGGGGGAGGGGTATTGATGAGGGAGGGGTTTGGTGGTGAAACACAGGGACTGGTGTACAGGTGTATGATGGAGCAGGAGTGCTAGAGACATTTCTGGTTTTAGTTCCAACCTTGCGGCCATTGACGGGTTATCATGAACGTTGAATTTTTCCAGAAGGAAGGAAAACCAGGAATGTCTCCAGGATCAGGGTTGGGAAGACTCGGAGCAGGTGCCCCTCAGACAGCTAGCCCGAAAATGCTGACGATGCAGTACATGGTCTTGTTCTCCCATTTCACTGTGCAGCTTCCTACAACCAGGGGGGAGAAAAAAAAATCATGGTTTTCAAAAGTAGGGAAATAATGGAATAACTCCTAAATAGCCCTTATGACAGGGATTTTCAAACTCAAATCCTTTGCATCTGCTGAATTCCAGGTTCTTAAAAGACCCGAGTAAGATTCCACACGCATTTTTTTTTACTTTTGTATTTTGTCAACACGTGCTGTGGTGTGCGTTTTTGTTTTCATGTAATGAATTTTAGTTTTTCTGGTGTTGAAAGAACATGTAGCAAGCTGCCGGTGTTTCCTGTCCTCTGTTTCAATTTATGGGGTCCTATTTTTATCTTGAGTGTTTCACAGATTTGCCATGCTATAAAATGTCTTCCAGTAACGTTTTAATTTCAAGCAACTTTGGAATGTGACTGTGCTTCCCTCTACTGGTTGTGAATTGTAAAACTTACTAACCCCGAAGGCAGGGGTGCACAGCAAGGGCCGACCCGCTTCAGGACTTTGTGCCAACTTCTGCTCTCAATTATTTTAATTGGCGAAATAATATCTTGATGAAACATTTAGATATTGCACCAGCTACAGCCGCAGACTGCTAGTGTGTCCTAAAGATTTTACTGTGAAAAGTACAGGAGTTAACCAGCATCATTTCGAGAGCCGTCGGTAAAATAAATTAAGGTAATTGGTTGGAACAAAAACCAGCTCGCCGACTGGCCCTCCAGGACCCCTGCCCTAAGGACAGGATATTTGAACGAGACTCTGTCCCATTTGTATGGGAGATGTATTCTGTACATGTATACAGAATTCTCCATGCATTGACATTCAAATAGAAGTAACGGCACTAGTTACATTGCACATGTAGTAGTTTTGAAACACATTGCCTTTGAAACCACTCAAGTAAGGTAAACCTAATCCATTCCAAGTATTCACTGGTCTTTAACAATGAAGTTGAGCTATTTCTGTACTTTTTTTTTATTTTTATTTTTTTTATCGGGTTATAACCACTCATTTAATTATTCCACTAAGTGGAGTCGACTGGATCTGGCATTTAGGTTCTACGGAGAGTAGAGAACAGACGTGTGGAAACGGGGGGGGACCCCCCTGCTTTACCGTCCATGGTGTTGTCCCAGAAACAGGAGCTGGCGGTGTGCAGTCCTGCACCATTCTTCTGCAGGATGATGCAGGTCACTGGAGTGGGGGAGTGGGGGAGTGGGGGGGAGTTAACAAGACTGAGTCACGCTCCTTTCATCTCTCTTTCTCTCTCCCCCTCTGTCTCTCTCCCTCCGTCTCTCTCCCTCCCTCTGTGTGTGTGTGTGTGTCTCCTCCCTGTCTCTCTCTCCCTCCCTCTTTCCCTCTGTGTCTGTCTCTCGCTCTCTCTCCACCATATCATATCGTGAAACCAATATCGTGTATGGTATCGTATTGTATCGTGAGCTGAGTGTATCAGCCCACCCCCCTAGTACTGACTGCATTTCTGTACATTGGGAATGGGAATGGGAATGGGAATGGGGCAGGGGCTCACCAATATATTTGAAGGGCTTCCCCAGTTTGGTCAGCTGATTGAGACTGGCTTCCACCACACTGGAGGTCCACTGGTTTATTCGATTGTGCTGGTAGGAACTAGTGCCGATTGTGGTCTCCACCGCCTGTCAGGATGTAACAGGGAGACTCACGCCTGGCCCTGGTTTTCTTTCTTTCCAGGTAATTAACTGAACAATTAGTATGGATTGGCTAGTCTTCACACCTGACTCCCAGGTAAGGGAGGGTGGAAAACCAGCAGTTCTCGGCCCTGGAGATCAAACCGATTTGAGTAAAATAAAGGCACAAATGCTTGCTGCTGGGGTGGTACTCTACAGGTGTATAGAGTATATATAGCCAGCAGTATATAATTCATTTGTACCTTTTTTTCTGTTTGGAAAACATTTGTACCTAAAGTGAACATTACTGTATTTTCAGGGTGGGAAAAAATGTACCTCCACTGTCACTTTATTTCTGAGAGTGAGGGGTAAAAAAAACATTGATTTGTAGCACAAGGGCAATGTGTTTGATATTTTAAAACATTACCACAACTATGCTAAGCCAGGAGATTTTGTTGTCATTTTCGAGGCATAGCGTACTGTACTTACTTCTTTGATGATGTCTGTGATTTCATCAACAGCAAACGCATTCTAGAACATGAAAAAATGTCGCACACTTATTTAACTTAGATGAATTTATTCTGCTAAAAGTTTTATTTTAACGATAGTTTTTAAGATATAAAGTTACTTGTTTAGAAAAAAAAAAAAAAAGTTTTCTCGTGCAATTTTACCCAGCAGCTAACCAGATTTCAGCTTGCCAAAGAATGTCTAGTTTTATTCAGCATGGTAAAATCACGAATGACTTCTTTGCATGCAACTTCCCAAAGTTACTGCCGCTTCTAAATAGCAATGTATATTGATTCAATAGTAACAAATATTGCTTACCTCCTCTGATTGAAAGTCGTCCATTTTGAAGGTAGCTATGGCCTTGTGTTGTTTAGTGTTGCCTAGCAATTGCCCAAACGCATGTTTCCTGGGGCTTTGACCGTGGGTTCTCAGGCGTTTCACGTGAATGTGCAGCGCAATTCGTTCAAAGTGTAGACAAAGAATATAGAGTTGAATGGAAGCAAGTCGCGTATACATTAGATACATTAGAAGTGCGGAATTCTTAATCCGCAGGAGTAACAACATATATATATTTTTGGCGATGTAAAGGAAGCTAAATCTAAATATGTATACACGGAAGTACCGTTATGGCCTGCAGTCATAGTGACAGTGGTCAGAAACAGACAATTGAATGTTAAAATGAATGTATATTTCAAAAATATTAAAGTTTCGTTATATAAAGCATTCTGCATGAATGATACAGAAACACAATTATGAATACTGATTTGACACTGATAAATGTAATGATGATGTTAAAGCATCCATGTATAAAATAAATCTCAGTGAATTTGACCGTACTTGGCTAGTAAATAGCGAGGTTCGCATTTAATCTGAAAAACCTTCACTGACGGGCGAACTCCCTTTTAATTAGCTGGGTAGGAACCATTTTTACTAGTGTAAGGGAACGAGTTGTTGGTGCACCTGGTTGTCGGAGGGATCGAAACTGAACGTCTAGTACAGAACTGGCATGAATGGAAACGGGGAAGAGATATAGCATGAGTTGTCATTGTTAGCTAGGGAAAAAAAAAGATCTTTACATGTGATGTGTTGATGTTTAGAATATATTTTCAACTGAATGATTGAATGAAAAATATTGCTGCTAAAATATATGCCAAGCTCAGGTCTTTGACAGTAAAACAAATATTTTGCTGAAATTGGGAAGCGGATTGATTGGAAGACTTAGCCGACTAGCAAGAAGGAAGATCACTGTTAGCAAAGTTAAAGATGCTACAAACAATAATTGAACTTTCTATCGAAAATAAGATATTTTATGCCGTTCTAGTGTTTTCATGGACAGTGTATCTATGGGAGGCCTATCTATCCCACAGACAGGTAATTTCCAAGGGAAGTGGTTTCGTGACTATAGCTAGCTAACGTAGCTACCATCAGACATCACCTTTGCTCAGTTAGCCTACCTTGCTTGTTAACGTAATCTCATTTGCTGCTTGATCGCTCAAAGATCAAAGTCACTTTTTAAATCATCCGAGTTGATTACTATGCAATTGAGACGTGTGTTCACTGTTAGATGTAATTGAATTACACTGTTTGATGACTTGAGCTATCTAGCTAAATAACTATTTGTGAAATTAGCGAAGATGGATTTCGATTTAACTAGATTTGAGGTAGCCTCTTATTTAACATGTAAATAGACTTTTCTACGCGGGGCATTCCTCGTTTGCCTAATAACATTCGTCTTAGAATGTTTAGCTAATAATGTATAAGTGATCAGATTTTCAGATCGATTTGAAGATGATTACTTTTTACAACCTCAGCGGACGATATACAAGTCCACTACGCATGTTCCTGTGGAGTTGGGGAAGATCATGGACTTGGAAACCTTCGAGAAATCGCGCCTATACCAACTGGACAAAAGCAACTTCAGTTTCTGGTCTGGACTGTATTCCGAGACAGAGGGAACGGTGTGTACCGTCAACTGTGTGACTTGCACTAGCTACTTGAGAAAGAGAAAGCTGGCAGTCTTCTTCGTGCCCAGCTCTAGTCGTAGCCGGGGTGTATATCACGAATAAGTGTTGTTGAGTTAGCTGGACAAGTTAGCCGAGTAAAACCTGGAACCCTTCCAAATCTGGAACATGGACTGAAGTAAAAACAGCTGTTCCGGGGTTTACTCTGTGAATGTATGTAGCTAACCCACTAATCCTGCTTCGTGATGTACCACCCTGGTTTCTTGTTATTGGCTTTCACATTGGCAATGTGTCATTCAATATCGTGAATACCGCATGCACACCACACTGTATGTTAACAACGATCGTTGTATTTGATACAATATTGTGCTCTGGCCGTTTAGACCTATGCGAATTAAATGTCTGCTATGTGAATTAAATGGTTGCTATGCTTTCTGTTCAGCTGATCCTGTTGTTGGGCGGAATCCCGTTCCTCTGGGCCGCGGCCGGAGCTGTGACGGGGCGATTCGGACTTGGGTCTGAATATGAGGTGGGTGTAGTCAGGTGGCGCGGATAATCTTTAGGGGAGGCTGTGAAGTCGTAACATTACAATGTGGACTAGGGCTGCAGGATACATCGTGTATTTATCGTCATCGAGATATGAACATGCGCAATGAACACGTCTTAAAATAAAAATATGTTCTGGGAAGTTGATTGACTGTTCATGTTCAATTTGTTCAATAATAGAATGTTGGAAATTCTGCTTTCCCCCCCCATTTATTCAGTGCGCATTGTCTGGGGTCTATGTTAGCAGTGTACATAAAGCAGAAAGATGTTAGAACCGTGCACACTTCAATGTTTGTTTATGTATCGCAAGTCGTATCGTCATCGCAATATTCAACGACTTGATTGCGTATTGCATAGTTCCCTCATATCCTGCGGCCCTAATTTGAGCATCTTGTACCTTAAAACGCGTCCTGGAGAACACGTTCCCCTTGTTGATCTCATATTTGTTCCTGGACCCCATTTCACGTAGCAGGATTACGGAGTAATGCTGGATAACCGTGCAGAGTAAAACACGGACTGGTCTTCAGTCAGTTCTCCATGAAGCTGCTTCATACCAAAGACTATAATCAATTTTCCCATCCTTAAAGTTGGTGGAAAGTTTGTTTAATGAAGCGAGTCTCTGTGTGGTCATTCAACGTGTGTGTGCGGTCAACAGCTTGTGTCCCAGAAGCCACGGATGTTGTGTGTGTGTGTGTGTGTGTGTGTGTGTGTGTGTGTGTGTGTGTGTGTGTGTGTGTGTGTGTGTGTGTGTGTGTCCCCTAAAGTTCACCATGGCCTGCTTTCTCCCCCCCAGATCTCCCAGTCTCTGGTCTTCCTGATGCTGGCTACACTCTTCAGTGCCTTCACTGGCCTCCCCTGGAGTATCTACAGCACCTTCGTCATCGAGGAGAAGCACGGCTTTAACCAGCAGGTGCCTTCACGCCGCGTGTACACTGAGAGACTCAGCATCATAATCATTATTATTATATATATATTTTTTTAGCATAAACAGCTGGATGTTTAAGCGTCTTGCTCAGTGGTACCAGGGCTATGCCTTGGGACACGAGCCAGCTGGTCCAGCTTCCACTGAGCCATAAACATTTGGCCCCTCGACTTCCAGATGTTTATGTTTCAGTAACAAATGTTATGTAGTTTATGCTTTGATCCAAAGTGACTTCCAGTTGATTAGACTCCCCAGGGGCCAGTCCCCCCCCCCGGAACAATGCAGGGACAAGCCCCTGCTTGTCGCCTTGTGTCTTCATCCTGCGCCGTTTTCTTCCCCCCCTTTTTCTCCCAGACCCTGGGCTTCTTCCTGAAGGACGCGGCGAAGAAGTTTGTGGTGACGCAGTGCATCCTGCTGCCCGTCACCGCCCTGCTCCTCTACATCATCAAGATCGGCGGCGACTACTTCTTCATCTACGCCTGGCTCTTCACCCTCGCCGTGTCTCTGGTGCGTCCCGCTCGCCGTGGGGGCCGTCTAATTTTCTCGGGCTCAGCCCTGCTGCAGACCGCTGTTTTCGGGTTCTGGTAATTGCTTTTCATATTGTGCGTGGGGTGGTGTAGTTTCAGGTTGCTCAGGAGTTCTCTTGTGTGGTCGCTGTGCAAAAAAAACGGGTCTTATTCATGTGGTAACTGCAGACCAACCAGGTCTTATTTGTGTGATAACTGCAGACCAACCAGGTCCTATTTGTGTGATAACTGCAGACCAACCAGGTCTTATTCCTGGGATAACTGCAGACCAACCAGTCTTATTCATGTGATAACTGCAGACCAACCAGGTCTTATTCATGTGATAACACACACACACACACACACACACACACATATACATACACACACACACACATACACACACACGCACGCACGCACGCACGCACGCACGCGCGCACAGAAGTCAACCCTCAGTCCTGGGAAATGGCTGCAGGGATGGATGATGACGGGATGATCATGTGACTGCATGGTCATGTGACCCTCTGCGTGTGCGCTCCAGGTGCTGGTGACTATCTATGCGGATTACATCGCCCCGCTCTTCGACAAGTTCACCCCACTGCCAGAGGGGGAGCTAAAGGAGGAGATCGAGAACATGGCCAAGTCCATCAGCTTCCCCCTCACCAAAGTCTACGTGGTGGAAGGTACGTTCCGGGTAGAACCAGCGGAAGGGTTTCAGAAGGCAACGTGTGTGAGCGTTCCCAGGTGTCCCAGAAGAGCGACCCATGACCCCGTTACTGAAATCACGGTCCTCCAGGGCTGAGAACTGCTGCTTTTCCACCCTCCCTTTACCTGGGAGTCAGGTGTGAAGACTAATCAGTAGCACTGATTCTTCGGTTAATTTTCCTCATGTGCTTGCTATTTGCGGGTTCAGACCTGGTTTTTGTCTCTTTTTTTTTTTTGAACATCTGTTACTCAAGAGCATCTTGGTGTAAAAAGCCCTATGCACATGAAGTTTATTTGATTCATTTCCTAGGAGAGAAGAAAACCAGGGCTGGATTTGGATTTAAGGGCCAGATTTGAGTAGCCGTGACCTCACCATCATGAGTGGTAGTAATTAATGTACAGTAGTGCTCAAAAGTTTACATACACTTGTTAAGAACAGGTACAGTATGTAAACTTTTGACCACAAAAGACAATAGTCTTACTCAATAGTTAATTAATCGTTTGTTTTTTTGTTTTCTTTCCTGTGTCAGTGCATTTCTTGATTATTAATATCTATCTGATTTATTAAAGCTGTTTAATGTACAAGGTGAAAATAATTTTTAACCCATTCTAGAGGATGGAAAAGCCTGACCAGAAAACTCAGCCAATTGCAAAGTCTCTAAAAGGTCTTTGATTGGATAGTTGAAATTGTAGTTTTGAAATATTTATCTGACAGATGTGTTGCATTAACGGATTTTCCTTAACCACGATATCAGGCTTTTCCAGTTTTTTCACCCAGATTAATTATTATTATTATATTATAATTATAATTCCTTGTGCACATATTATATTAGTCCTCAGTGACTAAGGGAGTGCAACCCTTTGTGCAAATGTATGTGCAATATGGTAAACTAAACATGTCTGTATTTAATGTTGTTGTTAAGCTGTTGTGATGCACTTTACCTGCATTAAGCAGAGCGAATTACTTTAGCATTTTCACAGAGTATCCTTTTACACAGCTGGATACGCACTGAAGCGGGCTAATCGGGTGCATTGGCTAATGTAATGCACAGTGTGGAACCGATGTTGTTTGTGTCCGCGTTTCCAGGGTCCAAGCGGTCGTCGCACAGCAACGCCTACTTCTACGGCTTCTTCAAGAACAAGCGCATCGTGCTGTTCGACACCCTGCTGGAGGACTACTCCCCCCTGAACAAGGCAGGGGAGGCGCAGAGCGAGCCCAGGGAGGAGGAGGAGGAGGAGGAGGAGGAGGAGGAGAGCAAGCCCAAACCCAGGCCCAAGGTCAGAGAGAGGTCACGCACACACACACACACACACACACACACACACACACACACACACACACTCACTCACTCACTCACACATTTACTCACTCACTCACACACACTCACACATTTACTCACTCACTCACACACACTCACACACACTCACACACACTCACACACACACTCACTTGCACATACTCTACTCATACTCGCACACACCCACGCCCGCATACGCATACGCACACGCGCACACACACACACACACACACTCACACACACACACTCACACACACACACACACACACACACTCTCTCTCACACACACACACACACACACACACACACACACACTCACACACACACACTCACACACACACACTCACTCTCTCTCACACGCACACACACACACACACACACACTCACACACACACACTCACTCTCTCTCACACACACACACACACACACACACACACTCACACTCACACTCACACACACACTCACACTATCACACACACGCACACACACTCGCACACATATGTGCAGTCACTCGCGTGCATGCACACGCACACACGCACACACGCAAGGACTAGGACACTTATCAACATTAAAATATTGTTTGGGATACAGTGTACGATCTACTTATTAGGCAGATCATTTTAGTAGACCAGTAGACCTCGCAGTGAAATGCTCCAGTCAAGCTGCTGCCTCAGGGGCTGCAGGAGGGAGGTGGAGAGCGGGACCGATCGGACCCGCCCGACCTCACCTCACCTTCTCCTTCTCCTTCTCCTTCACACCCCCGTGCAGAATAAGAGACAGGGCTGCAGCAACACCGAGGTTCTGGCCGTTCTCGGGCACGAGCTGGGCCACTGGAAACTGGGTCACACTGTCAAGAACATCGTCATCAGCCAGGTAAGTTCTGTTTGAGGTCCCCTCTCCTTCCAGGTAGGTTCTGGTCCAGTGCCCTCTCCTTCCAGGTCCCAGGTGTGCCATAGGTAACCTTTCTGCTTCACTCTGGGAGATGTGGCCAAATGACTGCAGGATTGAAATGTACAGGAGTTACACACTGTCTGCTAAATAAAAGTGTATTGGTCAGCTTGGTCTGACAGTGAGCTGATGAATTATAATATGGAGTAGATGTTCTCAGATCTTTACACTCCAAATTATAACAGCAACTCTCTCCTTCCCTTTCTTTCTCTCTCCATCTCTCCCTTTCTCTCTCTCCATCTCTCCCTCCCCCCTCTCTCTCCCCATCTCTCTCTCTCTCTCTCTCTCTCTCTCTCTCTCTCTCCCTCTCTCTCTGATGAACAGATGAACTCTTTCCTGTGCTTCTTCCTGTTCGCTGCCCTGATTAGTCGGAAAGAGCTGTTCCTGGCTTTTGGTTTCCACGACAGCCAGCCCACTCTGATTGGCCTGATGATCATTTTCCAGTTCATCTTCTCTCCCTACAACGAGGTAACATTTTACTATTAAAATCAAAGTCAGAGCTGTCCTTCATATCGCCCAGGCTAGCCTCGCGTTACCGTATCTCCCCGGGGGTGTGATCATGTGATCGCCTGGATGGGTGGCCGTCCATAAACCAGTGTCTGTGCTCGAGGGTGGAGTTTGAGCGCCCGTTGCCTTCTGGGTAACACAGGCTGGAGATTCAAGCCAAAGGCGTCCAGTGACGGGGTTGCATGTGTCTGATGTCTGACCGGTGACTGGCTGATAGACTTTCACACGAGCTGTACGCTATCTCGCTGACGGTAAACAGTGTGGTGGCCTTCCTCGTGGAACGGCTGCACCAGGAGGATGGAGACCAGTGCTGGGATTCGAGCGTTAAACGGGGGAAAGTAAAGCCAGATTTTGTCCTGTGCGGCCAAGCCCAGACCTTACGATCTGGCAGGCCACAGCATAGTGGTTAAGGTGCATGACTGGGACACACAAGGTCGGTGGTTCGATGTCCTGGTGTAGCCACAATGAGATCAGCACAGCCGTTGGGCCCTTGAGCAAGGCCCTTAACCCTGCATTGCTCCAGGGGAGGATTGTCTCCTGCTTAGTCTAATCAACATTAAGTCGCTTTGGATAAAAGCGTCAGTCAAATGACATGTAATGTAATGTCCCAATACTGGAGAAAATCATGCTATTGATGTGCCCATTGATTGTGATGGTGAATGCTTGGAGGAGCTGATTGGCTCCCCCGGTGAGTAACCCCGCCCCCTGTGCCCCGCCCCGCCCCAGCTGCTGTCGTTCTGCCTGACGATGCTGAGCCGGCGGTTCGAGTTCCAGGCGGACGCCTTCGCCATGGCGATGGGCCGGGCCTCCGAGCTCTACTCCGCCCTCATCAAGCTCAACAAGGACAACCTGGGCTTCCCGGTGGCCGATTGGCTGTTCTCCACCTGGCACTACTCCCACCCCCCCCTGCTGGAGCGGCTGAGGGCGCTGGGCGGGACCAAACGGGACTGACGCCGCCCCCACAGGAGGCCCCGCCCCCTGTAGCCCCTCCCACCACCAGGAACTTCCCCCATGACATCACCTTCATCCTCTCTCGCTCTCTCTCGCTCTCTTTCTGTCTCACTATCTGGCTGTGTCCGCATACTTGGCATACTACTCCTACTATTCACTCGTACTTCAATGGAAATGAGCCTGTAATTTAGTATGAGTGGTGTGCGGTTTCACTTCTCTCTCCATCTCTTTCTCGCTCTCTATCTTTCCCCCCTTTTCTCTATCTTTGCACACTATCTCTGTCCATCTCTCTCTCTCTCCCTCTCCCCCCCTCCCTCTCTCCCTCACCCTCTCTCTCTCTCCCTCCATCCCTTCCCCTCAGCTCCTCTCTCCTCTGCCACTGCAGGCTCCTGCCTTTTCTGCAGAAGGAGTTTAAGCATGACTGAAAGCACACACAGACACACACGTACACACACACACACACACACACACACACACACAGGCGAGACCCTGCTGTGTGGGGTCCCCCCCCCCCCAGCTCCTCTCTCTGCCACTGCAGGGCTCCTGTCTTTTCTGCAGAAGGAGTTTAAGCATGACTGAAAGCACACACAGACACACACATGTATACACACACACAGGCGAGACCCTGCTGTGTGGGGTCCCCCCGTCCCTCGTCCCCCCCCCCTCAGGTGAAAACCGAGCCCTTCAGGTCAGGTGACCCGCGGCAACACCAACCCGGGCCTTGAGTGTGGCGGTTCCTCGACCTACGGGAGCGGATCCGTGTTCAGCAGGGAATACCCCTCGTGTGTTCCCCGTACGTGTCCCCGACAGCTTTACCTTTTTACCGGGTCGTTTTTCTATTATTATTATTATTATTCTTATTATTCTTTTAAAATTCCCACAGCCCCTGTGATTCGGGGTATCCGTTTCACTGGCTGTGAAGCTTATGAAATCGACCTGCTCGTTTTTACCCCTTTAACATATCATTCCATTACGATCCTGCTCTCTTAACCACGGGGGGGGGGGGTCCCAATCCTGCCTGTGAGGGGCTGGCGTGGGTGCAGGTTTGTGTCTTTGCCCAGCACTACAGCATCTGATTCAAGTAACTCACTAATCGTGGTCTTCAGTTAAGTGTTTTAGTGCTTTGCTAGAACAAAAAACCTGCACCCACACTGGACCTTTTCGGGGACGATTGGACACCCCTCCCGTCTTACGATCTGTCATCTAATTCTTGCTTGTGTAAATTTTATTGGTTTGTAGGGGAGGGAGGGGGGTAGAGGGGTGCAAAACCAGCTTGTTCGACCCAGCGAAAGTGTTTAATTTAGTTTAATCTACGGAAGTATTTAATTTCGACGTTGAATGGCTTGAGAGTGAAACGGCCTTGAAGAGTGTCAGGTTGATGGGCAAAGAAGGGGTGCCTGACTGGTGTGGTCTGCACAGGGTTGCGTGCGTGCGTGCGTGCGTGTGCGTTACGTGTGCGTATGCGTGACCTGAAAATGGCAGTCCAGGTGTTTGGCCTCTGCACGGAAAGCTTTCAGGCAGCAGTGAGGTTTAACTGAGCCAGTTCTCACAGCCCAAAGCGTACTCAGCTTCGCATTTATGCATCAGCTCTGGTCAGCAATTTTTAAAATATCGCTGGGGCTTATGAAAAAAAAAAAAAAACAACAAAAAAATACATTTCTTTTACGCTGCGGTTTCAGTAATTTGTAACGCACATGAGAGTTTTTTTTATGTCCTTTTTTTTGTAAAAATTTAAAAAGTGAAATCTGAAAATGAACAAAAAGGGGGGCTTACTGTTAAGTGTAAATATTTAATTTGGGGTTATCGCATCGATGGCAAAAGAAAAGATTGAGGGATATTTAAATGGGGATTAGGAGTCTTCTGTTTTTGTGTTTTTGACCTTGTTTAGTTTCTTTTGTGTTTCTGTGCCTGCGTATGGTGTGTGGGACGTGTGACTCTGGTCTGTCTACCTGCTCCGGGGGGTCAAGGGGTCATTTCCCAGAATGCAGTGCTTCTCTGGCCAACAGAAAGCACCCTTGCACACCATGTTAATCTTGTGTTTTGGTTTGAAATAATGTACTTTTCTTGCAACATTGTGAATAAAGACATCACAATGACTTGTATGATTGTTGGCAAGTTATTTCTCAAGAAAAAAATTTAATAAAATTTCACGCCTCATTCATTTTGCAGTGCATATTGTCCTTTTTTGTCATGATCAATTCTCTGTTCTATTATGTGAATCTTATTCAGCTGCAAAAGTAAGAAATGTAGCTTAATGCAGTGGAATCAGTTGCCAGTGTCAATATACCACATATAACACTGATTTGTAAAGATTTTAAATTATCATGTTTCCTATATTTCTTGGTCAACCTTTTCGTAGTCCAGCCCTGGATTTCTCATCCGTCTCCACCTATTTAATTACTTAGAAATGCATATACAGTGCAGTCCGTAAGTATTTGGTCATTGCCACAAATTTGGCCATTGGATCCGTAATCCAGCACAATGTGGATTGAAAGCATGACTATGAGGTTAAAGTAGATCTTGTCAGCCTTAGATTTACAGGGTATTTACATTCATATTGTGAACCATGTAAGAATCACACTTTTTATACATTTACTAATAGTTTTATACTGTATCACTGTCCAAATACTTACGGACTGCACTGTAGTTGCAGGACCACAAAGGACACCCTTCACACATTTCCACTATGCTGCAGATTAACCCATTTTGTGTGGGGGGCAGATTCTTACTGCCTTACTCTAGTGAATCTTTTTTCAAAATATAATTTCATGTTTTTACTCCAGTCCCAGAAAGCAAAAGGGCAAAAGTGAGCTGCAGACAGTTGGTTTGAACATATATAAGGCATCTGATAGGTCTAATAATAAGACAAATCCATATTAGGCATCATTATAATTATATAATGATACAAACTGGAAGGTTGGTGGTTCAAACCCAGGTGTAGCCACGATAAGATCCATGCAGCTTAACCCCACACTGCTGGGGGGATTGTCCCCTGCTTAGTCAAATCAACTGTAAGACGCTTCGGATAAAAGTGTCAGCTAAATAACAAATGTAATGTAACCTCTATCTGAAGTTATGTTCAGGTCAAGAAGTCCCTTGTGCTGCCCGGAATTAAACCTGGAAAATGCCCCCAGTGCATTTTTTAAGAAAAAACCCTCACGTCTGCATTTTGCCTTAACATCAGCAAACACGCAACATCGTGACAACCCTGTGACGTTTTTGTGTTTGTCGGGACATTCACATTATGCACCTGTTTTTTTTTTTTGGGGGGGGGTGTCCAGTGAACACAGTCGCCCACATGGTGTTGTCTATGTCAAGTCTTTGTACAACAACTTTATAAAAGAAACAATTAAAATGTGCAACAACGATCCCATTATGTGAAACCTTTACTAAAAACGGGTTACGGATTCTCGACCCATGTAATTATTGCCCTCGAGCGCCGCTCAGCCGCTTTAAAAATGACAAATATAAACCGTTGCCCATGTGCCGACTATACCATGACGCGGGGTTGTCGATTAAGTCCTTAAATGGATTTCATGAAGGACTTTTCGAATCTAATTCTTTCTTTACTCAAAAATACATTTTAAAGACGAGTGGTTTATTATTAATTAAATTAATTTAGATAATCTTTATGGACCTCGCCGAACATAATACAGGTTTTTTTATTCTTCTATCCACTCCCTGTAAGTAAATGGTAGACTCCTTGCTGTTCCATGAAAACGGACAAGGGCAAACTGATTTTGTTGTGTTCATTGGTAACAGCGGTAAAGACATGGCAAGACTACTGAGACTTAATTTTAGGGGATTCCTGGCTACACAGATCAGGATGTCATCCGACCAGGTAATAGTGTAGCCGACCACCCATTCTACACAAGCTGGCAATTAGGAGGTAAAAATATGTGCAGTCCCGACATGAAACAGGGATTGCGATAAACCAAGGGCAAAGGTTTTGGAAATGCCCGGTTCAGTTAAATAGCTACATACCACTGTATTATTTAGACACTGATAAACCTTTTGTTACACTACTTTGTCTGAACGTAATATCGATTTCATAGCCTAATAATTGTACCACTGCTTGCTAAAATCCGCTATTCGTGCAGCTTGTTGGCCACAAATCATAGTAATGTTATCGTAACCACAGAATGCATGCAGCAAGCCGTAGGTTAAGTTTCATGTGAGATTTTTGCGGCTCGAACAGTTGGTTCTGGTTGACATTGGAAGTAGTCCGCAGACATGCACGTCACCCGAAGGCGGCAAAATATGGCAGCCTGTGGTAAATTATACGTGCGACGCCACTCCCGTGTATTTGCTCGCTCGTCTCAGACAGAAGAGAGCCGTTGCAACTCTTGGTACGCTTCAGCTGTTACCCAGAGATTACATAACCGGTGCTGCTATTTGCACTCAATGCAACTACTATAACTCACGTAATGCACGGATATTGTATATAAAAATGTAGTGTTGTACGGACCCAACTGGTTAATAGCAGAGTCATTTTCTGAAAATGCCTAGCTCGCACACGTGAGAGACTAGCCACTGAAACTATTACGATCCATCTAGGCAACATTTGGAGAACGCATTGTTGTCTTGCACAATAGTCAACAACGGACCCAGTGTGACGTTATTGTCCTGTCGTGTGCAAGACTGTGTCGCTGGCAGAATTGCGACCGGGACTTTTGTGTGGCTGTGTGTCCGGCAAACGTATGCTCACTTTGAACCTGCCCACTCTCACCCCATTGTCACACTGTGACGAAGCATGACGAAGAGCCCTGTTCCTCGAATCATGAGGGCTGAGACCTACTGGTTTTCCATCCTCCCATTACCTGGTAGTCAGGTGTGAGGACAGTCTTGCCAGATGTTACCGCCACATCTTCAGTGGCTCCACGGTGGTGGAACGAACTCCCCGTTGAGGTCAGAACTGTAGACTCTCTCCCCACCTTCAAGCGCAAACTGAAGACGCACCTCTTCAAGCAGCACCTTTCCCCATCCCTCCCTACCTCCCTGTGAACCTTAATTGTTGTCTTTGTGATTTACATTGTGTTTCGGTATTTTTAGTTGGCTAGGTAAGCAGTATTTGGATAGTTAAGTTTGGTCTTTTGCTTTGTTTGTTTATTTGTTTGTTTAAAAAAAAAAAAGAAGAAGGAAAAAAAAAAAGATAGGCCCTGGTCCTTATCTTTGTTGTATGGGTAGCAATTGAAATTGTACTTCCCTCTAGGGTCTTTCAGCGCACTTATCCCTGGTTATGGGTATGCACTTTGTTGTACGTCGCTCTGGATAAGAGTGTCTGCCAAATGCCAATAATGTAATGTAATTACCTGGGAGTGGCAGTAAAGAAAACCAGGGCTGCATTTGGATTAAAGCAGATTTTGCTGATCCCTGCCATTGAGAGATTCCCCAGTGGATGATGCATATTGCAGCAATCGTCAAATCTGGACCTCGAATCGTAATCCTGCCCTGGTTTAATTTTCTCCCTGGTAATTTGCTGAACAATTAGTGCCACTGATTGGATTGGTCTTGACAGCTGTCTCAGAGGTAAAGGGAGGATGGAAAACCAACCGATTCTCAGACCTCGATTTGATGATCCCTGCACCAGTCTTCAGAGTTTTTGATGGTATAATTCAGGGTTGCTAAACTCCATTCCTGGAGACCACTGTCTGTGCTGGTCGTGCGTGCACTTTTCCAGGAAATGGCACTACATGACAAATGTTATTTTGAGGCCGTGTTTGATCAGGTTCAGACCAAACAGTATGTTGAGCTCTAGAAAGCATTCTGTTAGATGATGTTGCCAAAATCTTAAATGACCTCACACCCATTGTTGGATGTAATATTGCATTAAATTTCCAGCATTATGATGACATTTCTGACATGCTTACTGTATTCAGCATACCTGCCGAAAATAAGAACCAACATTGTGCATGTCTGTGTGCATGCTCGTGTGTTTGTCTCTGTGTCTGTGTGGTGTCTGTTTGTGTGTGCTTGTGTCTGTGTGTGCTTGTGCGTGCGTGTACGCGTGTGTATCCCATGATGCAGCTGGGCGAGCTGGGGAAGGGCGCAGGAAAGGGAGGAGGGGGCGGAGGCTCTGTGAGAGAAGCGGGCGGGGCCTTCGGGAAGAAGCAGGCAGCCGAGGAGGAGCGCTACTTCAGGTCAGTACAGCGTCTTCTCTCTCTCTCCATCCCGCTCTGCCTCTCTCTCTCTCTCCATCCCTCTCTGCCTCTCTCTCTCTTGTCTCTCTCCATTCCTCTCTGCCTCTGTCTGTCTCTCTCTGCCTCACTCTGTCTCTCTCTCTCCATTCCTGTCTCTGCCTCTCTGTCTCTCTCTGCCTCACTGTCTCTCTGCCTGTCCGTCTCTCTCTCCATTCCTGTCTCTGCCTCTCTGTCTCTCTCTCTGCCTCACTCTGTCTCTCTCTGTCTCTCACTCTCCCTCCCGGTCTCTCTCCATCCCTCTCTGCCTGTCTCTCCATCCCTCTCTTTCCCTCTGTCTCACTCTCTGCCTCACTCTGTCTCTGTCTGTCCGTCTCTCTCCATTCCTCTCTCTGCCTCTCTGTCTGTCTCTCTGCCTCACTCTCTCTCTCCATTCCTGTCTCTGCCTCTCTGTCTCTCTCTCTGCCTCACTCTCTCTCTCCATTCCTGTCTCTGCCTCTCTGTCTCTCTCTCTGCCTCACTCTGTCTCTCTCTGTGTCTCTGACTCTCCCTCCCGGTCTCTCTCCGTCCCTCTCTGCCTCTCTCTCTGTCTCCATCCCTCTCTGCCTGTCTCTCCATCCCTCTCTTTCCCTCTGTCTCACTCTCTGCCTCACTCTGTCTCTCTGTCTGTCCGTCTCTCTCTCGCCATCCCTCTCTTTGCCTCTCGGTTTCTGTCTCTCTCTCCCTCCCTGTCTCTCTACATCCCTCTTTGCCTCACTCTTGCTCTCCCTGTGCCTCCCCCTCTTCCCCTCCCCCCCCATCTTTCTCCCACTGTCCCTCTGTCTCCCTCCATCCCTTTCCCTCTCTCTCTACAGTACCCTCTCTCTATCTGCCCTTTCCACAGTTGTCCACCTTGCATCTCCAGTTGTCTATCAGTGTTTACACCTGACCTGATGTAACCCATTGCCAATTCAAACACTCGATTTGGCCGTGTACTCCACAACTTTAGATTTGGAAACAAGTAATTCATGCGTGGTCGAAGTGCACATTCTCAGCTTTCATGAAAGGGTATTTTCATACATTTTGGTCTATTACAGCTATTACAGCACTTGTTATACATAGTATATGCTCACTGTAAATGCTTTCCTTGTGACTGTGTGAGCAGTGAAATCTGGTTATTTTAGACACAGGAGCTAAATATGAAGGGATGCATAGGAATTTTAAAAAATCTTATCTTATGTGTGGCTCAAAAAATAAAAAAATAAAATTAGTTCACTGAAGAATTTTTAGTATTTAAAAGTACCCTACAAAGTGGTATAATTTCACCAGGGTGCATTCAAATGTGCATTGGCCCTGCTGGCATACAGTGCTGGCAGCCAGTGTATTGCATAAGGCAGTCTGATCCAGGTGCCAACTCCCAGCCCACAACAGCACGCTGCGCACGCTGATGCTGCAGGTGCGTTACCGTGGTTACCCCCCAATCCCACAGGATGAAGGAGAAGGAGCAGCTGGATGCCCTGAAGCAGCACCACCAGGAGGAAATCGACCACCACAAGAAGGAGATCGAGCGTCTGCAGAAGGAGATCGACAGGCACGTCGGAAAGATCCGGAAGCTCAAGCACGACGATTGACGACCCGGGGCCGGCGCCCCACCCCCCCCCCCCCCCGAGACCACCACGCAAAACCGCCACGCTGGACAAATCAAACCCGAGGCTCCAACGCTGGGCCTCTGACTCTGTGTGGCCTGCACTGCTCCCACTGCTGCGTCTCCTCTGTGATTTGACTGTACATGCTTGGGTCAGATAATAAAATGCTCCCTTTATTTTCCCAAAATTACATGGTTTTTGTTTCCTTTTTTTTTTTGGCCGATTTAAAAAATAATAATAACAATGTACTGACCATATTAAATATTTGAATTCCCTTTACTACAAGGAGAACTGATGAGCAGGGGAAATGTTGGTATCGGCCTGTAGCGTAGTGGTTAAGGTACGTGACTAGGACCTGCAAGGTTTGTGATTTGAATCCCAGTGTAGCCACAATAAGATCTGCACAACTGTTGGGCCCTTGAGCAAGGCCCTTAACCCTGCATTGCTCCAGGGGAGGATTGTCTCCTGCTTGGACTAATCAACTGTACGTCGCTCTGGATAAGAGCTGCCAAATGCCATTAATGTAATGTAATCTATCTCGGTGAACATAAACCTGACCGTGACCGGCAGCCATTTTGTGCTCCACCCAATTTCATGTTAAAACATTTTCAGAGAACTTGGCAAACAAGGCTCCTATTCTGCCAAGCCGTTACAAGCTTGCTTTCGTCGATACGTTGCACTTTGGACTTTAGATTGCTGATTTATATTTTTACTGTATATGCCTTGTGTAAAGAGCTTTGAACAACTTTATAAAAAATAAAGTTATATGATTAAGCCAATGCCAGGAGTCTCCACATGTTGTGTTCTTGGGGAATTTTAAGCATGAATAATGATTCTTGTGTGATTCGCACACCTTTAAAAAGGTAAAAACTCCCTGGAGCTCTTCAGTGAGTTGACAGTTTCCTTTCATGAGTGTGTGTGTGTGTGTGTGTGCGTGTAGGAATGCCCACTTTTTCTGTTCTCCAAATAAAACTTTAATTGGACATACTTGGGCGGAATTCAATCCATAAAAAAGTAAAAGGGCTTGAAATGTACTTTAATTTCGAATATGAAAACTCTATAACTTTCTATTCTTGCCAAATCTCAACTCTTAGCACATGCATAGTTCAGTATATGTAGCTAGCTATGGAATTTAAGGCGTCACCGGTAACTTATCCCCTAAATGACACATTAGATCTGGCTTTGTAATGGTTAATAACTTGGCGCATATCACAACAGTTTGCAATTGGCATGAGAACGCGTTTTGGTTACTAATACGTAGCGTTATTGTCAATTTGAACTTGAGCTTGTTCGACAGCAGAGCGCGAGCTACCCACCCACCCACGGGCGACTCTGCGCACTTATCCGGGAAGGCAATCGGGCCAGTCGAGCAACTCTAAACATATCACCGGAGATAATTGTGTAAATGCCGAACAGGAACGCCATAAAATACAAACAATGAAAACCATAAATTTGACCCCGACGTGATTTGAACACGCAGCCTTCTGATCTGGAGTCAGACGCGCTACCGTTGCGCCACGAGGTCTTCGAATAGCTAGTCATTTCCGTCTTCACTTGTAGTAAAAATGGAGCAATTATGGGCGGTACTGCGCATGTCCATTGGCGTCACCTCATCGCGCAGGCTCCGCCCTTGCCCCTGATTTCTACAGCGAGCAGCCCCGTCGGTCTTTCTTTTCCGACATCATGGCGGACCGATTCAATAAGGTACGGGATGGTGCTACACTAAAACGCGCTGGAAAATGGAACAAAACTTGACGATTGGCGAGCTTTTATACT
Source organism: Conger conger (assembly GCF_963514075.1). NCBI lineage: Eukaryota > Metazoa > Chordata > Actinopteri > Anguilliformes > Congridae > Conger > Conger conger. The sequence continues at coordinate 89,538,483 of NC_083760.1, read as the reverse complement.
GCCTGTACATTTGTACGTGTGTTATTTCATACTTGGCGAAATCCCGTGGAATTTTTTGGCTGTATGATGAGAATTTGAGGCTATTTTGTCTTGCCACTTGAATCACATTGACGTCCATGGATTTCCACGGTCAGTGTGATCGTAACACGACGCAAGGCCCCATGCGTTTACCCGGGTACTTGTACATTGACTACTACTTAAACATAGACTCTTAATATAGTGCGCTTTGTTTTTAAATTATTGATTACAGCGAGCTATTTGTTCTGTACGATTTCTTGTCGGCTAAATGTTGCGATTAAATTCTGCGAATTTAGGCCTGAGCATTGGCTAACGTTAGGTGTTGGTGTCCTGTTGATTCCAGACGCGAAACATCAATGACTGACCAACCAAGATAGTTCAAGTTTTCTGTTATGTAACCTTGTGAAAAAAATGGCAATCTCCAACAAAATTATACTGAAAAGGGCAACACGCCGAGATGCCATGCACCATTGGTTTGGTAGCAGTGCTTATATTCCGCTAATGCTTAATATCGTTAGTAACGTTTTCAGTGCTGATTGTCGGTGATGTTTTTCCACAAATTGGTATTCGAGTTTAACGACCATGAGAATACTTCACATGCACTACCATCTGAGACAATGAATCAGCGCTGAGGGATCTCCGGATAGCTCGCTGTGTAGCGTTAGCTAAAGTGCGGCCCCGCAGGTGAATCCGTCTTACTAACCGACGTCGTCTTTGGTCTCTCCCAAGGTTCTGCTGCTCGACGGCAGGGGCCATCTCCTTGGTCGCCTCGCTGCCATTGTGGCGAAGCAGGTTCTGCTCGGTAAGACTACTGGTTTTAACGAATTATTATTGTCGAGGCAAGTTGAACAATGGAATATTGCCGGCCACACCAAACACTCGCCTTTCACTGGCTTAACACGTGGGCCGATTTCCCAACTTGGAAAAGGTGATACTTAACGGTTGAGTTGGGTAGTTTGCCTTGCCCGCAGTATTGCTGATAAACGTTAACTGGCAGGCGATTGCAGAGATTAAATTAGAATCTAAGGGTGTGGATGTCCGTATGGTTGATGCTGTGGTGTTTTAGTCCCCAGTGCCGGGTCGATTGTCCGACACTAAAGTGGAACTCCATAAGGCTATGCTTTTAGACAACAAATGGTTATACTTCTACAAAACCTTCTGCCTTTAAGATATAACCAACATTTAAGTGTGAGGTCATGGGCCTTTTTATATTGAGTGGCGGTGGCTCTCTTCCTGAACTGTGATGAGTCCATTTATCCCGAATCTGATCCTTTATTGATGAACCAAACTATGGATCTGACTGCTGAGTTCGGAAGAAGGGCCACATTGTTTGCCACGACAACAGGAATGTATATATATTTTTTGCAACGCATCGTTGCAAAATACGAAATGTGTTATCGGTGATTGCTACTCTTCCCCCAGTCTAATGATGCGATATTTCTTTTTTATTTATTTATTTTTAAACAGGCCACAAAGTTGTGGTGGTAAGATGTGAGGGGATCAACATCTCCGGAAACTTCTATCGCAACAAACGTGAGTATTACACCCCTCCCCCCTCCCCCCAAATGGTCATGTTGCAGGTGTGCGTCTGCTGACCCAGCATGCTCTCGCATGCCGGCCAGCTGCAGAATCGTATGAGCTGTGCCTTCTGGGTTTTCTGCCGCAACACAACCGTTGAAACCCTGAAAATTGGTTGTATGTTTCATTTATTTTGGCTGGCATTAGCCTTGAGCGAGCAAGGCTCCCTGTTTGTTTCGCAGGACTCTATTTTTAATGTGCGACTTGGAGCATCTCTTTGTCACAGTGAGGTTGTTGGGTCTGTGATCGCCTCTTGCTGAGTGTCGGTGATGATTTCCCACAGTTCAGTATTCGAGTTTAACGACCATGAGAATACTTGACATGCACTACCATCTGAGACCGTCAGCACTTTGATCCAAAATGGCTTGCTTCCAAAACCCTTCCAAGTGTTATCACTCTGAACTGCAGAGCATATGGGTTTCTGCCTTAGAAGTTCTTGAATAAATGCAGAGGTTTTCTGACTGGATGCGTTAATGAAGTCATTAGCAAATCGGAGGGTTGCCCTGGGTGTGTCGGTGTCCCTGAGCAAGACGCCTAACGCCTAAATGCTCCTGACGAGCTGGTTGGTGCCTTGCATGGCAACCCATCGCCATTGGTGCGTGTGTGTGAATGAGAAGCGTCAATTGTACAGCGCTTTGGATAAAGGTGCTCTAAATGCCAGCCATTTTACCATTTACATGGGTTGCTGCAGGTGTTGGCAAACTAGGTCCTGGGTTTGTGCTCAGGTAGACTTAAGACATGGATTAGCTCAGTTGAAGTGAGAACTCTGTTGGGTTGTGTAGAAGGCAATCCGTACAGCTACGACAGATTGCAGGGTACCAGGCTTCTTTGTTTCGTGCGCAATGCAATGCTATTTTATTTATTTATTTTCTTAAATCCTGGGTGATGCTGGCCTCGGTAACAGGGCCTGACAGCCTTTGACTTCAGCTGATGTATAATTGAGGTCCGTCCTTTTTCCGACAGTGAAATACTTGGCTTTCCTTCGCAAGAGGATGAACACCAACCCCTCCCGCGGGCCGTACCACTTCAGAGCCCCGAGCCGGATCTTCTGGAGGACGGTCAGAGGTAAGGTCACGGGGGCTGCGGTGGCTTTGATTTGGCTGAGCCGTTTCGGTTTTGAGTTCTCCGTGGCGGTGGCTCCCTTCCTGAACCGTGATGAGTCCATTTATCCCGAATCTGATCCTTTATTGATGAGCCAAACTATGGATCTGACTGCTGAGTTTGGGGAGAGGGGCCACATTGTTTGCCACAATAACCGATGGGCAGGAATACACATGCGTAGGTACAAGACAGTGGTGTGGGGGAAAGGGTTACAAAACCTCCCCCCCCCCCCCCCCCGAATGGATCTATAAACTACAATCAAAATAACAGCCTTGTAGCATTAGTGTACTAAACCAAAATACTGATCGTAACCGACTGCTATTGTGTATGAATTGCATGCTGCAAGTTTCTCCTATGCATTTCAATTACCGTCTAGTTTCATTCATTGCGCCCTGAAGCAATCTGTTTATTTGCAGTGCTTTTAACCTGCTTTCTGAACGGGGCTGAGGTGTAGCATAGATGGTTAAAAGTAACCGGTAAAGCTGAATACATGCAGTGCAGAAAAGGGCTGATATGGAGGCGAAGGCTAAAATGTCTTTCGAGGTGTCGTTTAGAATTGGCCCTAAACGCTGGATTCCTTTCCCTCAAACCCAACAGGTATGCTCCCCCATAAGACCAAGAGAGGCCAGGCTGCTCTGGAGAGGCTGAAGGTGTTCGATGGGATCCCCCCCCCTTATGACAAAGTGAGTCCCGTCCCCCTTCCCGAGTAACCAAAGTCCCGTCTAACCCCCCCCCCCCCCCCGCTCCTTTGAGCTTGGCTGTTGTCGATGATGCCAACATTACCTTACCTACCTTGTTCGAATATCAAACATGAGAAAATCTCATAAAATCTGAGGCAACGCCGTGGCTTTCTGTGCGCGGCGGCGGCGGCCATCTTGAATGCGTGGCTGACGCTGTTCTGTCCGTTCCCCCTGTGCAGAGGAAGCGCATGGTGGTGCCGGCGGCCCTGAAGATCGTACGCCTGAAGCCCACCCGCAAGGTAAGCTCTTTTTTTTTTTTTTTTTTTTTTTTTGTCCGAGCGCCATTTCCCCTCCACATGCTGCGGACCCTAAAATGCCAGTTTAGTCGGAGTGTCGCTCGACTGGAATAGCAGCACGTTTGTGCATGTTTTAACTGTCACCCGATTGTGTGGCGGACTGCGGTCGTTGCCCTTAGCAAGAAAATAAATGCAGTCCAGTCGCCCAGAGTGTAAACCGAACGCATCCCTTGCCCGTCGTCTGTTTACCGCCCAGACTCACCCATTCCACCTCTACTAGTGCTAAGCGTCAGTGATGATTTCCCACAGTTCAGTATTCGAGTTTAACGACCATGAGAATACTTGACATGCACTACCATCTGAGAACGTCAGCACTTCGATCCAAAATGGCTTGCTTCCAAATCATGGCCCTGCTGGTTTTCCACCCCCCCCCTTTTCCCCTCAGTCAGGTGTGAAGTCTGCCCAATCGGTAGTTTACCTTTTAGTAATTTGGCAGACTTTTAATCCAAAGCGATTTACAAGTGCGTAGGTTCTGCCACAGGTTAAAAAGCGTCAAATCCATAACTAGTAAAATACGCAGTAGCGCTGATTACCAGGGAGAATGGGGGAAACGAGGGCTAGGTTTGAATTCGAGGTCCAGACCCTGATGATGGCTGTTCTGGTGTTTGTCTCTAATCCTTTGTTCAATTCCTCTCCTCCTCCCCTCCGTCCGGACCAGTTCGCCCTGCTCGGTCGCCTCGCCCACGAGGTCGGCTGGAAGTACCAGGCCATTACAGCCACGCTGGAGGAGAAGAGGAAAGAGAAGGCAAAACTGCGCTACGGCAAGAAGAAGACCGAGCTCAAGCTGAAGAAGGTGGCCGAGAAGAACGTGGCGAGCAAGATCGCCAAATACACCGACGTTCTCAAACAATACGGAGTCCTTGTATGAGCCTGGGCTTTGAGGAGTGCTGTAGGGGAAGGGGGCGGACAAAATAAATGTTTATAGAAATGTAAACGTTCTGTGGCTTATTTTTCTTTCTGACCGTGTGTGGCCTGTGAATCCTTGTGCTTGTGTGACCCGTCTCCTTTAATTGTATTTATTTGCTACGGTTCCGGTCTTGGAAGAATGCTTTTGTTGACTCGGTTTAACAATTACATTTTATAAATGCATGAGTGTGAACTAGCTGCTTCAGTGAATGGAAGTGCGTTTGGCTAATCAAAGAAACTCCCAATCGGAATTTACTTGGGTTTTTTTTTTTTTTATTGTCATTAGGCGGGACAGTATTTGGATTCTACCCTGTCATAATTCATTAATGTAGAATGCGACGTCTGCCTCGTCGTCACTTGAGTGCGCACCCTCATTGGCTCATCAGCCCGTCGCTCTCGGAGATCCCCCCGCACCCATTGGGCCTTAATTTTCTTACGCCATTAACCCTGCGAAATGCTTTGGGAGACCCCGTTCCGGCGTTACGTGCGCGCACCATCCAGACAGGGTCGGGTTGACCGCGAGGAAGTGCCGTGGACGAGCGCCGGAGCTGTTCTTGGTTCTCCCTGATCTCCCCTGGGCGCATCCAAATAATCGCTCCCGAAACCCCGAGATCTGATTAAAAACGGCGTTTTTCTACATTCAACCCCCTGAAACACGCTGCAGCAGGCTGCGACGGGAGATTTCTTTGCTGTTACGGAGCGGTAAGAATTCGCCGGGTGGTTGGTTTGTTTTTCTCCCCCTCATGGTTGAGGGATGGTTTGTTTGGGGGGCTCAACGGTTGATTATTTTTTGGGGTGCCTATATTCCCAGCTGATTTATCGCACGTGTGATCTGCGTTTATGGGTGACTGGAAACGCAGCCGGAGTTGCACAAAGTATTCTCCTCGTGCTGCTGCGTGTCAGGAAATTGTGAATTTTTGCGCTTTTTGGTTTGTACATTTTCAAGGCCTGTATTACAAATTTGGCCAAGAAGGCACATCGTGAGGGGGGCGGAACGGCGTATGGTACCGTTACAGTGTGAGACGACTACTGTCTGTATTAGCCGGATTGCTAGCCAGCCTTTGTCTCCCAAGCCCTGTTTTGCATCCATTCTCAACTTTTACGTTCGCTAGCTGCATCTCGTTTTGGTCAAATTGTGTTTGGTGGATAACTTCGCTGCGCTATCTGCTACTTGCAGGCGGCATGGGTTGTGTGGTGTTGGCTAGCGAGGTGGCTAACGGCAGCGGATGGTTAGCTAGGTAACCTTATCCACGGCGTATTGATCGCGATGCTCCATTTAGCTTATTTGATGACTTGCTATGCTCCGTCTCTGCTATGTCGGATGTAATCTGCCTATATTGGCTGGCACCAGGTGAGGGCAGGCATGATAATGACAGGCTAATGTTAGCCAGCGAAACTATAATGCTGGATACCTAGATTATTAATATAGGGATGGGGACGCTGTGAGACATCAGTGCATTTTTTTAATTATTTTTTTTTAACTTTTTTAGTAGCTTTAATGTACTTAGGCTATCACAAGTATCTTACGATCAACCCAGTTAAGTTGCACTTGTTTTTTTTGTTTTTTTTTTTAAACTAAGTTTTGTACACTTCATGAATATGAATAAGTTGTAGGTCTTGACTTTGAATAATTTCCTTGTGGTTTTGTATAGGTAAGTTAGCATTCTTTATGTGCGATATTTAACAGGTGGGTTGCATCCCGCGAACACAAAAGGCTTTGCCTAACTTACCTACGTTATTCAAGCTGTTTCTCTGGTCAAAATATTTGGCGTGCTTTTGTGTAAGCTAGTTTACCTTCGCAAATCCCTTGATTAGTTGTTGCTTCCACAGTTTAGTGACTTTTGGTTTCTTGGTGTGGGGGTCGTAGCGGGAGCATGGCGGCCGAAGTAAATGGCAACTCAGCGCCGGCGAAGGAGGATGAGGAGCCGATGGACATAAGCTCGACCCACACAGAGAATTACCAGACCCTTATAGACGCCGGCCTTCCGCTGAAAGTCGCCGAGAGCTTGGACAACATCTTCCAGACGGGTGAGTCTTGTTCAGCGCGCTAGGCTAATCAAGCTTACATTGGCGTCATTTGTCGGTTTCAATTAAGGAATGAAAAGTGTCGTTAGAATAATCTGGAGAGCGTTTCGTTATTGCTACGTTGAGGAAGGACCCTGGGGTGTATTAGTAATGAAATCGCTGACAAGTTTGGAAGAAATATCCAACTTGCATGTCTGTGGTGATGCGTTTTGGTGGTCATTTCAACTAGAATCTGGTCATTGGTATGGGATAGCATGTTTGGAAAACCCATAGCAACAGCGTTCACTATGGAAACCATGTGATGTGATGTTTACAACAGTGGCCCTCATCCCTGGTCATTTAGGGTCACAGGGTCTGCATGTCTTCTGTGTCACTCAGTGCTAAAAGTAATGATCAGATGAAGCAGTTGACTCACTCAACCCCTCGCTCGATTTCTTTGCTTCAAACAAATTGTGGGATTAAAGGTGCACACAAAAATTGGCAACAGACCCTACTGCTCTCCAGGACCAGTACCAAGCACTCAACCACACGCGCACCGATAATCTAAATGGCTCAGTCGCCTCTTGTTGAACAGTGTCTACAGTGTTTATTGCGCAACTGGTCAGTCCACAGGCTTTGAATGGCCATGGCTTCCGCAGTGAATGTGTGTAAACGGAGGAGGTGGGGCAGGGTGTGTAAATGTGCCTGGTGTGTCCGCGGCCCCCCCCCCCAGGGTTGGTGGCGTACGCAGACCTGGACGAGCGGGCCATCGACGCCCTGCGGGAGTTTAACGAGGAGGGCGCCCTGTCCGTGCTACAGCAGTTCAAGGAGAGCGACCTTTCCCATGTGCAGGTGAGGCATGGCCCCCATCGCCCGGACGTGAACCTGCAACCTCTCGCAGACACACTTCCCCCGGTAACTTCGCTAACAGCGAAGTGATTATGATGTTGTCGCCGTAACGTAACGCTTTAGCTTTTCACTCCGGTCTCCGCTGGTTGTCGACACACAGTTTTAAGTTTTGGAAACGGAGTGTGTTTCCAAAAAGGCAGGCAGACGGCTAAATTAATAACCTAAGTGCTGAAGCTGGAATTTGAGGTCTCTGTCCTAAATCATGGGGTTTTATGCCTCGTTTGACATTTGGGTGTCCCTAGTTTCAGAGTAAAAAACTTTGTTGCGGCTTGTCTCAGGATGAAAGCGATGCTGGTTCTCTTCTTTCAGAATAAGAGCGGGTCTCTGACTCTCTCCGTGATGCTGATTTCAGAATAAAAGCGGAACTGTCTCGCCCAACCAATGCTTCTCTTTTCAGAATAAAAGCGCGTTTCTCTGCGGCGTCATGAAGACGTACAGGCAGAGGGAGAAGCAGGGCAGCAAAGTGCAGGAGTCCACGAAGGGTCCTGACGAGTCCAAGATAAAGGTAGGTGTGCGCGGGAGCTGTGGCGCCCTGATCCCGCCACTTTGGGAGGCTGGGAGCCGGTTATCGTACTCGCACGACCTGAAAAACGCGCCGCGGGGAGGCAGACCGGTCCCACTGGGATTACTTAAGGCCATCAGAATGTTCTCAACTGAGCATTCCAGCGCTGATGGAACAGCCCACTCCAGAGTTCCAGAGCGCTGGCTTGGAATGTTGGAGGAAACAATCCGACAGTCCTATTCCGAGGGTTAGAAAACGTTTTCCCCAGCTGCTTTTAGAGCTGGGATGAGAATCCATATTCCTGGAGAGCTGGTGTTTATACAGGCTTTTATTTTTAGCGGTTCCTGTGGATGAAACTACTCTGTACGCTAAAATTGACTCGTGGTGTTTGACCACCGGTATTCACTCCGAGGTTAAGCCACAGTAAAAAACGTTTTTTGCATAGGGTGACAAGAATATCACAATTGACAAGATGTCATTTACAATTTCATTAAGAAGTGTAGCTCCATTTTCAGAGCGTGTGAATGAATCGGAGGAGGAAGATCCAGGTTCAGAAAGTAAAAGTCCTCAGTCGCATGGATTTGCTAATTGGCACAATTCTATAGCCAGGAGGTAGAACTAAGTGCGTCTTGAGTAAAGAATACAAGGCAAGACTTTTCATTTCCGACTATCTTGTGTGGCGGCCTGTAGCGTAGCGGTTAAGGTGCGTGACTGGGATCGATCCCCGGTGCAGCCGCAATAAGATCCGCACAGCCGTTGGGGCCCTTGAGCGAGGCCCTTAACCCTGCATCGCTCCGGGGGGGAGGATTGTCTCCTGCTTAGTCTAATCCACCGCAAGTCGCTTTGGATAAAAAGCGTCAGCCAAATGACATGGCGTGTAATGTTGCTCTGAGATGACTGGCCCCGTTGGAGGCGTCGGGTGTGTGAAAAGCAGGAGGCGCGTCGGCTCCTCCTCGGCTTGATGCCCTCGGCGGTCCGGTCGACCTGCTGCGCGCAGCCACAGCGTCTGGCCGAGGAGCGTTTGTTATGCGAGGCGCGGCGTTAGTCAGACCTTGCCTCAGACGTCAGTGGCTGGCTGTTTTCTGCGAGCCGCAAGCAGCGATGCCTGGAACAACCCCCCCCCCCCCCCCCCCCCGGAAACGGAGGCGGTTTTGATGCTCTTTTGGGATTCAGTGTTTGTGGAATTGTCATGCAGTGTGGTGATGGGTGATGGTGATGGTGATGATGGTGATGATGATGATGATGATGATGATGATGATGATGAAGATGCTGTGATATCACTCAGGCGCTCCTGGAGAGGACGGGGTACACTCTAGACGTGACGACGGGGCAGAGGAAGTACGGGGGACCCCCACCGGAGGAGGTGTACTCAGGCCTGCAGCCTGGAGTGGGCACAGAGGTGAGGACCCCTCCTACACACTCACTCACTCACACACTCACACACTCACACACTCACTCACTCTCACTCACTCACTCACTCACTCACTCACTCACTCACTCACTCACACTCACTCACTCACTCTCACTCACTCACTCACTCACTCACTCACTCACTCACTCACACACACACTCTCACTCACTCACTCACTCACTCACACACACACTCTCACTCACTCACTCACTCACTCACACTCACTCACACTCACTCACACTCACTCACACTCACTCACTCACTCACACTCACTCACTCACACTCACTCACTCACTCACACTCACTCACTCACACTCACTCACACTCACTCACACTCACTCACTCTCACTCACTCACTCTCACCACTCACACTCACTCTCACTCACTCTCACTCTCACTCACTCACTCACTCACTCACTCACGTCACTCACTCACATCACCTCATCACCTCACTCACTCACACATACACACTCTCCACTCACTCACTCACTCACACTCACTCACGTCACTCACACACACACACTCTCTCACTCACTCTCACTCACTCACTCACACTCACTCACACTCACTCACACTCACTCTCACTCACTCACACTCACTCACACTCACACTCACTCACTCTCTCTCTCTCTCTCTCTCTCTCTCTCTCTCTCTCTCTCTCTCTCTCTCTCTCTCTCTGGCGCACTCGCACTCACACACTCAAACATGCACACACACTCGCACGTACACTTTGATTTGTTTTCATAGGTCAGATTGCACATTCTGCCGTTCTTGGTAAGGCCAGTTGTCACACGCTGTGACACCCCTGGGAGGCATATGTGGCAGTTTGGGGGATTGAGCCACCGTGTGCCACCGGGAGGGAGGGAGAGGGAGAGAGGGAGAGAGGGAGAGAGGGAGAGAGGGAGAGGGAGGGGGAGGGGGAGGGGGAGCTCACCTACACCGGCACAAAACTCAGAATACGTCTTCACCCTTCCCCTGCATGGGTTCTAAAACAACAAACTACACGACAATACGACACCAAACTAAATCAACACCAAACTAAACGACAACAGCCAAAAACAACAACACATTACATTATTGGCTTTTGGCAGATGCTCTTATCCAGAGCGACGTACAACAAAGCGCATACCCATAACCAGGGATAAGTGTGCTGAAAGACCCTAGAGGGAAGTACAATTTCAATTGCTACCCGTACAACAAAGATAAGGACCAGGGCCTATATTTTTATTTTTTATTTTTATAAACTAAAAAAAAAAGTGACCAAAAAATAAACAAAGCAAAAGTGAACAAACTTAACTATCCAAATACTGCTTACCTAGCCAACTAAAAAAATACAGAAACACAACGTAAATCACAAAGACAACAATTAAGGTTCACAGGGAGGTAGGGAGGGATGGGGAGAGGTGCTGCTTGAAGAGGTGCGTCTTCAGTTTGCGCTTGAAGGTGGGGAGAGGTTCTACAGTTCTGACCTCAACGGGGAGTTCCACCACCGTGGAGCCAGAACAGACAGTAGTCGTGAGCGTGAGGTGGAGGTTCGGAGAGAGGGAGGTGCAAAGCGGCCTGTGGAAGCTGAACGAAGAGGTCTGGCAGGGGTGTAGGGTCACCAAACTAAATCCAACACCAAACTAAAATGATGCCAAACTACTACAACGGCAAACTACTACGACCACAAACTACAAAGACGAAGGAAAGCAAAACCGAGCTTTTCAACCGGCCAGCTCCTGTGCTTTTCCGCGTCTGTTTTTTGTGTGCTCCACGAACAGAGCTGAGTCTCTCTCAGCGTGTGCCCCTGGTCTCGGCCTGTACTGTGGGGAGGAGCACACTTTCAGCACCTGGGCGGGGTCGGGTAACAGAACCCAGGTGTGTGTGTGTGACCCTCTCCAGCAGGAGGCACAGCCGAGACGATCCGATTCTCCGCCGGACCGAACCGCACGCCGGTCTTCTGATCCTAGCATTCCCAGCATGCACTGCGGCAGCATCTCCGGTGTTATTTGTTTGTAAAAACCAATGGGAGGTTGCGGGGAAAGATGGAAGTTGAGCACGTTATATTTCACACTTCAAATGACCGAAGTACCCATGCTTCAGGTGGTTAATTTTGAATTCGCAAAGACAAGTGACAGTGAGCTTTACTGATGTACGTGTACCTTCCAGCACAGGTGTGGAGCTGTCTCCATCTTGTGTTTTTTTGGGGGGTTTTTTTGTCCTAATGCGCTTGCCATACTTCCAGCTCTCCAGTCAGGCAGCGGTTTGTTCTTCCTGTGTGTGTGGGGGGTTGATTATACATCTGCAGTTGGTTATTTCTGTACATTTGTGTGTATTTGTGTGTGCATTTTTATCCTCTTTTCCCCCTCTCTCCCTCTCCCTGCGTCACGCTGCAGGTGTTTGTGGGGAAGATCCCACGGGACCTGTATGAGGACGAGCTGGTGCCGCTGTTCGAGAAGGCGGGGCCCGTCTGGGACCTGCGGCTGATGATGGACCCGCTGTCGGGTCAGAACCGCGGCTACGCCTTCATCACCTTCTGCAACAAGGACGCTGCACAGGAGGCCGTCAAACTCGTACGCACCCC
>NC_083760.1:89488952-89523952 GCF_963514075.1 Conger conger | reverse complement strand
CCGTACGTTTATCTTGCGCTTAGACGTTCAGAGACACAGATTAAAGCTTTAGTTCAGGGCCAGTGGTCCTCGCTCCTGGGGGGGGGCATCGAGGAGCCCGACCCGGAGGTCATGGCCAAGGTCAGCCGCCGCCTTAACCCCCCTGACCCCTGACCCCTGACCCTACCGTACGTTTATCTTGCGCTTAGACGTTCAGGGGCACAGATTAAAGCTTTAGTTCAGGGCCAGTGGTCCTCGCTCCTGGGGGGGGCATCGAGGAGCCCGACCTGGAGGTCATGGCCAAGGTCAGCCGCCACCTTAACCCCCCTGACCCCTGACCCCTGACCCTACCGTACGTTTATCTTGCGCTTAGACGTTCAGGGGCACAGATTAAAGCTTTAGTTCAGGGCCAGTGGTCCTCGCTCCTGGGGGGGGCATCGAAGAGCCCGACCCGGAGGTCATGGCCAAGGTCAGCCCCGCCGCCTTAACCCCCTGACCCCTGACCCTACCGTACGTTTATCTTGCGCTTAGACGTTCAGGGGCACAGATTAAAGCTTTAGTTCAGGGCCAGTGGTCCTCGCTCCTGGGGGGGGCATCGAAGAGCCCGACCCGGAGGTCATGGCCAAGGTCAGCCCCGCCGCCTTAACCCCCTGACCCCTGACCCTACCGTACGTTTATCTTGCGCTTAGACGTTCAGGGACACAGATTAAAGCTTTAGTTCAGGGCCAGTGGTCCTCGCTCCTGGGGGGGGGGGCATCGAGGAGCCCGACCCGGAGGTCATGGCCAAGGTCAGCCGCCGCCTTAACCCCCCTGACCCCTGACCCCTGACCCTACCGTACGTTTATCTTGCGCTTAGACGTTCAGGGACACAGATTAAAGATTTTTTTAAGGTCTTTTTCAGCTTTATTGGACAGTATAGTATAGAGAGACAGGAAGAGTGGGAGCGAGAAAGAGGGGAAGACATGCGACAAATGTCTGACGGTCGGATTCGAACCGCCGACGTCGCGGCTCGCAATGAGCATGCGGTCAGTGCTCTGCAGGCTGCGCCACCGAGACACAGATTCAAGCTTTAGTTCAGGGCCAGTGGTCCTCACTCCTGGGGGGAGCGTCTCGCAAAGCAGGATTGCTGCAGTTTGCTGGATAAGTTCACCGAGTGAAACCCGGAACCCGTCCAAAACTGGAACGTGGTCTGAAGTAAAAGCGGCCGTTTCGAGTTTGTGATTTACCCCCCAGGTCCTGGAGAGCCGTGTGGTGCGTTGGTTTTAATTTTACTTTTAATATCAGCAACCATTCCGGACCTCTGAGGCTCTGTACATTTTTTCATGGGCCCACAGCCATGTGCTTTCTCTTCCTGGTGCTCATCTCAAACGCCCACAAAACATTCACAAAGAGCAGTTTTTCTTTTTTTTTTTCTTTTTTCTCTTTTTCTCCTTCAAAGTACTATTTGCATCTGTGAAACCGGCCCTGTATTCTATTTCTGTGAATTGGGGGGAATTCTATTGTAACTGGTATTTACAATTGTTTCTGGGGGTGAAGGAGCACAAAAATAAATAAATAAATAAATAAATAAATTAAAAAGGTCAGCACCTCGCACATCTGTGTTCTGACTGGAGCGTCGGGGTGGTGGCGGTGCTTTTGGAAGGTAAACCACGGTAACGCTCTTCCACCTCCTCGTCACACCTGTCCCAGGTGAAGGTGCTGTTCGTGAGGAACCTGGCCACGCCTGTGACGGAGGAGCTGTTGGAGAAGACCTTCTCGCAGTTCGGGAAGCTGGAGCGCGTGAAGAAGCTGAAGGACTACGCCTTCGTGCACTTTGAGGACCGAGACGCCGCCGTGAAGGCGAGTAACACGCGCCTTCCCACAATGCACCGCAGCAGGCCTGCTGCAACACGCGCCTTCCCACAATGCACTGCAGCAGGCCTGCTGCAACACGCGCCTTCCCACAATGCACTGCAGCAGGCCTACTACAACACGCGCCTTCCCACAATGCACCAGAGCAGGCCTGCTATAACACGCGCCTTCCCACAATGCACCCCAGAGCAGGCCTGCTATAACACGCACCTTCCCACAATGCACCACAGCAGGCCTGCTACCTGCACGGGCACCTGGGATGCATTCACAATTGGTTTAATGGGTGGGGGGGGAGGGATATTCAGTTTTTTAACCCCCTGGCATCACGGATCCTTCCCATGATGCACTGCTTCATCACAGGCCTGCTACGTACACGGGCCCCTGGGATGCATTCAAGATTGGTTTCAGGGGGGAGAGGGCGGTGGAAAAGTATGCCGTTTCTGTCCGAGTTGCGAACACCAAAACGCTGTTCGCCTTGCACAGCGGCCGAAACAGGAAGGGGAGTGTCCATGAATCGGTGTCCCTCGGTGCAACTGAGTTTCATTTGTGTGTTGTTTTTGTTCGTATCACGGCAGGAAAACTGGGAATTACCCACCATGAACCCGCAAAAAAACTGCAATTGAGCTGGAAAAAAACGCCAGCAATTGGTTGCTCCGGATGGGTCATTCAAAATTTTCCGGCCATGGGAAGAATAGAGACAGTTCCCACTTTGAGTGTCGAGTCCTTAAATTAGTTTAAAAAAAACGCTTTGTCAGTATTTTTTCCTCGTCTTCATGCAGGTCAAGGCCTCGGGTCTCGCGTGCAGCGCTGCGTTCGTTTCCTCGGGAGCGAGGGGTGATCGGTCGGGGGTCGGAAAAATGGCGGCGCTAAATTTGGCGGTGTTTTTGCGGTCTCCAGGCGATGCAGGAGATGAACGGCAAGGAGCTGGAGGGCGAGGAGATCGAAATCGTCCTGGCCAAGCCGCCCGACAAGAAGAGGAAGGAGCGGCAGGCGCAGCGGCAGACCACCAGGAACACCGGGTCAGTCGCCACGGAGACCGGACATCGTGCTAACGTGCTAACGTGCTAGTGTTGCTCGTAACAAATCCTCAAAGAGTACCTAGGCCGTGGTAACGGATGCTACGCTTTGAAATGAGACGAGTTTCCCCCTCCGTTGTGTGGCACTGTCGAGGCCCGGGGTTGGCAACCCTGGTGCTGGAGAGTCGCAGGGGGTCGGCCGGTCTTCGTTGTCACCTTAAAATAAGCAACCGATTCAGACCCGAGAAACCAGGTGACGCGAGTTGGCTGTGTAATGAACTGCTATCATCGTTCAATTAAGTACTGAGTAACAACGAAAGCCAGCACACACCCTGTGGCTTTCCAGGACCAGGGGTTGGCGACCCCCGGTCTAGGCTATGACGTCGTGCTAACGTGCTAGTGTTGCTCGCAGTCTTGTTTAATTAATCCTTGTCTTCCTTTTGTGATTCAACAGTACCTACGCCATGCTAACTAATGCCGTCCTTCGTAATCAAACTCACTTTCTCCTGTCAGCTGTAAGCACCAGAAACTGAGGCCTGTAATTCGACTATTGGATTACATTCACATTACATTATAGGCATTTAGCAGATGCTTTTGTCCAGAGAGACTGGCACAGCTTTTGCATTCAGTATCCCATTTCTGCAGCTGGATGGATGCTGAAACTGTTCAGGTTAAATGCCTTACTCGGCGGTTTTAAGCCAGCACCCTCCCTGGGTATCGAACCTGTGACGTTTAAGTCTGAAGCCAAGCTACCTGAACCATTACACTCCCACTGCCCTATATGGCAGTACGCGTCTCGCAGTCGTCAAGGTTACAGCAGCCCTCGCTTCCTGTGTGTAAGTAGTAACGTGTTTAGTGGTAGTGGGGCTCGGGCCTAGCATAGTGGATCTCTCTTGCTAACTGCACTCCTCCCCCCCCCCACCTTCATGCTCCAGGTACGACGACTATTACTACTACCCTCCCCCTCGAATGCCCCCGCCCCCGGTGCGGGGCAGAGGGCGCGGGGGCAGAGGAGGCTACGCCTACCCCCCGGACTACTACGGCTACGAGGAGTACTACGACGACTACTACGGCGGCTACGACTACCACGACTACCGGGGCGGCTACGACGACCCGTACTACGGCTACGACGAGGGGGGCTACGCGCCCCGGGGCAGGGGCGGCAGGGTGAGCCGGGGCGCCCCGCTCCCGCCCAGGGGCCGCGGGGCCCCCCCGCCGCGCGGACGGGGCGGCGGCGGGGGCTACGCCCAGCGCGGGGCGCCGATGGGGGCCCCCAGGGGCCGCGGGGGCCGCGGCGGCCCGGCGCAGCAGCAGAGGGGCCGCGGGGCCCGGGGGTCCAGGGGAAACCGCGGGGGGAACGTGGGCGGCAAACGGAAGGCCGACGGCTACAACCAGCCCGACTCCAAGCGCCGGCAGACCAACAACCAGCAGAACTGGGGCTCCCAACCCATCGCCCAGCAACCGCTGCAGCAAGGGGGCGACTATTCCGGTAACTATGGTTACAATAATGACAACCAGGAGTTTTATCAAGATTCATACGGGCAGCAATGGAAGTAGGGACAGACGAAAAAGGAGGAGTTAACGGGGGGCGGGGGGATCGTACCGCAAAACAGAAACAAATAAAAAGGAAATTGGCACCCCCCCTCCGTCGGTTGGCTCTGTATCCGTCTCACACACACACACACACACACACACACACACACACACACACACACACATGCACTAGCAGTGAGGAAACCGGAGCGTGATTGGCTAGACATCATCCCATGTTGAAACGTGTGTCCTGAAGACCGGGGTGTAAATATACACGTGCACACTCAACCTTTTCTGACTGTTCTCATCCGTTTTCCCCTTTTCCCCTTTTCCCTGTTGTGGTTTTACCTGGGACATTTATGGCTTTAGAAACAAGAAAATGCCTTTGTTTTTTTTTTTTGTTTTTTTCCTTTTCCTTTTATTTTTTTTAAGCAACAAAAAACGTTTTAAAACGTTTCTCGTCGTTTTATTGATTTAATTTCATTTTTCTCCCCCCCCAAAGCCAGCGTTTTAACATTTTAAAAAAGAAATGGTGGACTCTTTTTTGGGGAAGTCTGAGAAGACGTTAAAATCATGAACGTGCCCCCCCCCCCCTCCCCAGTTGGACTTTTCCCCTTTGGGATTTCTTACTCGTAGATGTAGGAATTTGCTTGTATATATAGGCTTAAAGCATCGGCTTTATTTTTCATTTGTTTTGCAGAGATGGGAAAAAAATTATCCACAGGAATGAGAGGAAGAAACTGCGAAATTTCTTGTATTAGGAAAGTAACGTTGAAGTGTATGTTTAGCATTTGTAGAAGTAGATTAATTGTGTTTTTTAAAAAAACTGTTATTACAATTTCAAGCGTTTTTTCTCTCTAAATTTTTTCCCTTCTAGATTTTGGTTTGGCTGAACCTTAATAGCCAAGGCTGTTCTTTGATGTGTTTGTATTTATAACTTGTTCTTGTTACATTTCAATAAAACTCAACCATACATCATTCAATTATCAGCTATTTCAAATTCAATTGTGTCGTTACATACCTGATCTGACTACTTCTGCAACGAAAACACTTTTGTTGAGCGCATAAAAAAGGCACTTGCGCTTTTGTTTCAACAACTCCATGAATTCACTAAAAAATCGAGTTAAAACACTGGTCCTTTACCCAAAATAGTTTGACACCGAATTAGAAGTTGTGTTCTTTTGGAATGTACAGGGTACAAATGTACCACAGACATGTTTATAACCCTTTGCTTTTCAGCTTTTAAAGCACAGATTGGCTTGTCACCATTTGGGATTTTCTCTGGATTTCCATTCCAAGATGTTTCGCAAAAAGCCTATGAAAAACCTGTCCATTACAAATGCTTTTTCTCCGGAAACCTTTTCCACTGCATTTTTCTGTATCTTCCTCCACTTGGATGCACGTCAGGCAGCTAACACATATGATTCCTTTTGAAAAGGACCTACTTTGACTTGAAACTAGGCTGATGTTCCCAAAATTTGCATTGATGTTTCCCAAATTCGCCTCCGATGTTCGGATGGCAATGTTTTCTCAATACTCCTTTGTGGATTTTTTTTCCCAATTGTTTTCAACGGTTTTATATATTGTGAATTTTAAACCGGTCTTTGACACTTTATTTATTTATTTTTTTACAGAAATTGTTGCCCCCCTAACGCCCCCCCTCCTCCACCCCATAGCAAACAAATAATTTGGAGATTGCATTTCCACCATTTTGTTTTCTCATCTTCCTCAGTGCTTTAGTTTTTTTTTTGTTTTGTTTTTTGTTTGTGGCTTTTGTTTTAAGTGTCTCCTCTTATTCCAAATCACCCAGGTGAAGACGCCAGGCCCCCCCGACAGCCTGGATGAACACACCTCTCTGGACTGTGTTCTTCCGGAGAAAACGGTGAGCTTGGTTTACGTCTTCACCGCTAACCGCAGTTCTCCTCCCGGCCCCCAGAGGGCTCCACGCACACCCACGCCACTTTATAAATAAATATATTTTGTCATAAATAACTACTCATAGGATGTAGCCTAAGATTTGGTCACACATAGTGCTGCTTCACGGTCAAATACACGATCGCAGTCAGTTTTCTCCCAGGAATGTTTTTTTCTTTCTTTTTTTTTTTCTTTTGTAAGGCGAGAGTTGACAGCATTTGGAAAATGAGCGCAGGCAGACTTGCGCGTTCGCTTCTGATTGGCCGACTCGGCATGCAAGCCTGAAGCAGTACACCAGTCCACCAGTCCACCCCCCCCCCCCCCCCCCCAAAAAAAAAAAAAATCTATACCTGAACACAAAGGAATTCCACTGGAGGTCACTAGTTGTGTGTGCAAGCACAGTAAATTGAGCTTCTCCATTTATTATTTTTCTTATTTTGAAGAAATCAGAATGCTTGGAAGCAGACTAGCGTAGGGCTGCTGGATCTAATAAAAAAAAAAAAAAAAAAAAAATCAGTTCTACGCAATTTCACAAAATCCATTTTAATTGAAAATAATCTAATGCTTGACTGGAAGTAAATGAGCGGTAACTAATTGCTGTGGTAATAATTTAATAATGAATCTTCCCATTTAAGTGGTAATATTTTTTTTACATCTAAACCTATATTCCAGTGTGTGAGCAGGCATTTGAGATTGGGTGTTGCATGTCCACCCCAATTGGTCTTAAAGTGCGGTTACCGTCTGCGGCCCTCTTAAGAGGAGGGCAGCTTTGTATACCGAAAAGGCAGCGCTGACTCCCAGCAGATCCAACTCGGTCCACGCGGTTTGGCTGAAATGGGTCCATTGGAGCAACTCCATTTAGAGCAGGGGTCTCCAACCCTGGTCCTGGAGAGCTACTGGGTCTGCTGGTTTTTGTTTTCACCTTAAAATCAGCACCTGTTGAGACCCAGGTAACCAGGTGAGGTGAGTTAATTAATTAAATTAGAGCAGTTGATTACAGTTAATTGCAGGGTAAGAACGAAAACCAGCAGACCCAGTAGCTCTCCAGGACCAGGGTTGGAGACCCCTGGTTTAGAGGGTAGAGCATAGGGTCGGTCGTAACGTCTAGCAAGACAGGGCCGTCAGCGTCCAGGGTGCTGTTGAGGGCAAAAAAAAAACCACATGCTAGGTTTTTCCCACAATGCAGTTGGGATCAGTGGCTGTGATGTCAGTCAATCCTGTCCGCCTCTGTCAAGCCTCCCATTGGTTCTGGCAGGACCTTGTCCTGTGATGTCATAGTAGAAGAGGTTTAGAACTTAAGGCTTACACAATTGGCGATAGCCTCTAGGTACAACATCATCGCTGCAGCGTCCACTAGACCCGGTGTTGTTGAGTGTCAAAAGGCCAAAACCTTCCTTATTAATGCAATGAGTTGGCCAGGTCCACGGCCCATTTACAGCCTACCGTGTTATCGTTGGCGTGCTGCCGATATGGCTAAGGGTCTCTCCGTCAGGCTAAATGCCCCGAGGCAAATGCTGATTTGATTTGTTCGGCTGTTAGTTTTCGACTTCGGAATTTCTTCAGTAGGAACCTGGCGTCTCCCCGCTAAGCAGTAAAAAATCTACAAGAAATTGGCTTTGAAATACTAAGCTGCGCTTAAACAAAGATGAACAGTTCCCCAGGCTACAAGGTGCAGATATATATTCTCCTGGGAGCTCCCTACTGTGGGTGTCTTACAGCTAACGGCTCACTTGTGTCTCAAAGGCCTTTCATGTGTAAACTGTTCCATTTTTTGTGTGTGAATGAATTAACGAGTGTTTAGCTTAAGTGTTCATATTTCTCATATTCTTTTCCCAGATGATGTTTTATGACTGCATGGCAGTATTGTGGAGAAATGGGAGAGGTGCACTCTGGGGAAATAATAAAAAAACTAAAAAAAAATTATCTGTAGTGGGTGTTGCAGCCAGAGTCTCTTCTGTTGGCTGATTTTTGTCGGTGGCAAGAAAATTACTTTTAATTGCACTAACTCGTTTGTTTTTGCTCACAGTATCTAGTCCCCCCAGGCCGGGCTATTAATAAAACGCATACTACCATATCGTTGCAGAGGTTTAAGTTCATTTTCTACTGAATTGCCTCTAGCTAATGACACAGTACTACAAATAACTGCTGGAAAAGCAGCAATTGTTTGTGTTTATGAATGAGTTGGCAATGCTGGTTTAATCGCCGTTTTATTGCACATAATTCTGCCTTATTGGTTATTTCCTGACTTGAGAAGCAGTTTGCACTCCTTTCTTAATGGGTATCCTCGGTGCTTTTGGGTGTTTAAGGTGCGTATAATTGTGTTCTTTATGAATACGGCTGTGGCCCCAGCGCCTGTCTTTTAATGAGCGCGACGTAAGATTAACGTCTGCGCGCAGAAGCTCTGCGAGTGTGTAATTGATGGCTCTGGCCCCGTCACTGCGTACACCCTGAAGGAAACGCAGGGTGTCCCAACGACGATTTCTTTTGCACTTGGGAGCATAAATAGTGTGGAAGTAACTTTCTCTTTTCATGATTTATCTCCGCTAGTCTGCTCCTCTCCGCAGATTTGGGTGTCCGCCCTCCCTCCCTACCCCTTCATCCCGTTACTGTAAATATTTTGAATTCCACACCTCCCTCTGAGGGGGAGGGGGAGGGGGGGGAGGGGGGAGGTACATGTGTGCCACCAGCCCCCCATCCCTGCCATCCCCAGCCTGACTGACCTGACTCATCTGATTCATCTGTCTCACAGAAAAAGGACTGGATCTCTCAGGCATTCACTGCAGTTAAGTGGCATTTGGCAGCCGTACAGAACCCCTGGCCTAAGGCAGGGTCCGACGCGTGTGATGGGAGGAGATGGGGGCACGTTCTCATTGCGTACTTCATCCTGAGCGAGTGTCTGGTAATGTGATTGTTTACTTTCTGTGGCTCAGTGTGCGGTCTGCATCCGCTTATCTTGGTTTTTATTCACAATATGTCACTGCAATCGTTGAGCCCGATTAACTTATAATACAGAGACTAATTATTATCTCAGCTGGAGGTCCAAATCCAATGAATTGCTGATTATGTATCCAAGCGCATCTCTCTTCTGACTGAATAGAACAAACAAACGGAAAATGATCTCCATTCGTTTTACGTGGGCCAATCTGTGGACAGAATTGATCCCATTTCCAGTCCTGTTTCGGGATGCAAAATCATGGGAATTTTCCCTCCACAATTCCCCCACAAAGGGAATGGGGGGGGCCCCACATCTGATTTGATTTCAGATGACCTCCAAGCATAATGTGAGAGTTTTATTTAGTATTTTAATGCCTTGTTTTTGTCACGGCTTATCAATCAGGGAGGCGGGTTGAATCCGGACCTGAGCCTGTCATGTCGCCATGGGGACTTGCTAGGTGGGGGCTTCTGGGAGGAAGAGAACATGAGGAATTCTGGGTAAGGTAGTATTTCCCCCCAAAACCTACTCCATTTAACCTTTTTTTTTTTTTTCTCTCAACTATACAGGTGTCCATTTCTCCCCCTGATCCAAAGCCTCGTGGTTCTTTGGGCAGAACTCAAATTCTCCAATCCAAATTGGGTTTGCCTGTCAGTTGATGTAAGGCGCAGCAGTTACACGAGTGTGGAAAACTTTTCTGTGGAGAGCCTCTGTGAAGCTTTGGCGGGCTGCAATGTTGGCTACATTTTCCGTGTGAACAGCTGTTCAGACAAGATAATGGAATACTGTAGCTGGCTAAAAGAACTAGGAGAATAGGTGTGGGTCCGTTCCAGCTTTTAATAGTGTTTTGGATATCCTATCTTTTGGAAACTTGGAAGCTTCTCAATTCAACGTTTGGTTCATTTCGCCCCCAAATCTTTGAGCACAATGATTCGGTTCAATGTTACATTTTTCCTTTTTGTGTCTCCGGAGCGTGCAAATGCCTTTCTGTGGAAGATAAAGAGAGGCAGTTTTATAAAAAGAAAGAAACGGCAGAATAAATGATCAGGAACCGCTTTTGAATGTTATCTGCCCACTCAAATAGGCCCAGGGTAATACAGATTTCTTGGCCAGTTTACAAAAAAAAACTTCTCTGCTTAAAGATGAGCTATAACGGTTGGAGCAGCACTAAGTTCCACGATGTGACGTATTCGGGAGGAAAGCGTCTCTTTGGCTTTAAAGTTTGACACCACTGGAATGACTATCCAGCTGTTTCCCCATGTCTGGAGAGTCATTTCAGAGTGCTGCCCGTTGGTGGGGGTGTTTCAAGAGCTCATCCACCCGCCCCCCCACACGCCTCACTGCAAACTGTGCGATAAACCACAATGTAAATACAAGCTGCTATTATGATGATTAACATTATTAATATCAATAAAGACATTTGCAAAGTATTCTCGCGATATAAATACAAATACTACCCGCTATTTATTACCATGAAGGATGGAGGTTGTGTGCAAGAATGTGAACTCAGGAAAAGAGCTTAAATGTAAAATGTATAAATGGTGACTATAATTAATATTAATAATTAACAATACATGAATTAACTAGTTTTACTGGGTACTGGCTGAAGGGTGATGCAGTTCATAGCTGGCTATGTTTACATGCCTACTGAAATGACTTGATTATTTATGCAAGTAATCTGTTTATTTCTGTATTTAGATTATGGACACATTGCTATAAATAATGTGATCTCTCCAGTAGCCCCAGTTCTTCTCAGTAAGGCCTGCCAGCCATGTTTGTTGTCATCTTTCACTTCTTCTGCTTGACATGCAGAGTTTCAAAAAGCCAAAATAAATCGGAGTAAGATGTCGACATGCACCAAGGCAAAAATCTAAAACGGGCACAAATCCAGGTATCTTAATCATGTTGTGCATACATGGATTATAGCCTCATGCTGATCAAGGTAATCAGATACAGACATGTTTGTGACCGTTTCAATAATCGGTGTTGCTGTAATTGAGGTAAGGTCGAGTGTTAGTGTGCGTGTAAACACCCCCTGCTACTGCAGTTCACAAACAAAGTTCAGTTATATAATCATCTATAATATAAATTAACATATTTTATCACAGCCAGGCAATTTAGAATCCAGTTTGGGGTGACATTATTTTTTGTTTGTTATGGTGTCCCTTTTCATTCTGTTATAAATGCAGTGCCTCTTCTGGGGGCGACATGGCTCAGGCACTAAGAGCAGTCGTCTGGGAGTTGGAGGGTTGCCGGTTCGATCCCCCGCCCGGGCTGGGTCGAAGTGTCCCTGAGCAAGACACCTAACCCCTAAATGCTCCTGACGAGCTGGTCGGCGCCTTGCATGGCAGCCAATCGCCGTCGGTGTGTGAGTGTGTGTATGAATGGGTGAATGAGAAGCAACAATTGTACAGCGCTTTGTATAAAGGCGCTATATAAATGCCAACCATTTACCATCTTCCAGTTAAAGAGGTAAGAATTCCCGTCCTGCACAGTGCGAGTTCATCTGAGGACCACGGTACTGAAACCACTTCTGCTGCAGGGTTATATATTGTGACATTTCTACGGGCATAATATTGGCCATCCAATAATCAGGACCCCCCCCCCCGGAGATTATGTATCCTGACTGTGTGTGATAAGCAGAAGGTTAATTAGAGTACATGCAAGCGTCCAATATTCTATGCAGTCCTGATGCATTCATCTGTATTTCCATCCAAGATTAACCCCATCATTTAACCTTTTTCTGAATGCTTTTTTGGAAAACTTTTAAGATTTTCTAATGTACTTTTTAGACCCTGCAGTGATGGGATCTGCCTTGAGCCCCTTTGCCTGGTTTAAAGATATAAAAAGTAGAGTTAAATGT
Organism: Conger conger; assembly: GCF_963514075.1. Classification (NCBI taxonomy): domain Eukaryota; kingdom Metazoa; phylum Chordata; class Actinopteri; order Anguilliformes; family Congridae; genus Conger; species Conger conger. Next base: position 89,511,864 of record NC_083760.1, on the reverse strand, counting down.
GTGTTTCTAAGACCTTCCTTCACAATTGCTGAAAACTGGGCCTTTCTCTAGTCATCTGGCGTCGTGCGTCTCGCAGATAAAAAAAAAGTGCTGCGGCAGTCGGAGTCGGTGCAGAACGTAAAAGAGGCCGGTTTTCATCTAATTACTTTTCACTCTAGAGCTGATTTTTTTTAATTACTACCTGGCTGCCTTCAACAGAATGGCCTGACTGCTGAGAAGAAGAGGGAGTGTTGGGCAGTGGGGCCGGCCTGTAGGTCCCAGTCATGGGACCCGGGAGGTTGGTGGTTCAAGTCCCGGTGCAGCCACGATAAGATCAGTGCACAGCCGTTGAGCCCCTGAGCACTTAACCCCACATTGCTCCGGGGGACAGGGGGGGTGATTATCCCTTGCTTAGTCTAATCAACTGTAAGTCGCTTTGGATAGAGGTGTCAGCTAAATAACAAATGATTATTATTTTATGATGCAGCAGGTACCTGGAGCCATAACCTTTTCTCTGCTTATTTTCAGTACACTAATTTCAAAAACCAAAAAAAATTAAAATAAATCTCTGGTCCACATGTGTAGTACCAGGCCATGCCTAAAGACTAAAGGTAAAATCAAACCAGTTTGATATTACATTCATTACATTCATGGCATTTGGCAGACGCTCTTATCCGGAGCGACGTACAGTTGATTAGACTAAGCAGGAGACAATCCTCCCCTGGAGCAATGCAGGGTTAAGGGCCTTGCTCAAGGGCCCAACGGCTGTGCGGATCTTATTGTGGCTACACCGGGATTAGAACCACGGACCTTGCGTGTCCCAGTCATTTACCTCAACCACTACGCTACAGGCCACCCCGTTCTCGTGAGAGGGGGACAACTGCAGTCGAGTCTCTGAACATCCAACGCAAGACTTCTGCCTTCATTGACGACAGCCAGTGCACCTAATGTGGGGAAATTAAAATATTATAAAAGGTGTCAATTCTCCAATCCGATATTCATCCAATTGCTCATGGAACATCGAAAGATGTCATTCATTGTACCGGATACTCATTTGGGGAGTCAGGCCAGAGATCAAACAGTATATTTAATCAATCAATCAGTCGATGCAAAAAAGCAGTTAAATTTGTCAGGCCAGAGCAGAGAATAAAATCAGAAAATCAGTCCAGTCAATCCCTATTTTAGCATATTGCCATTTACAGGCGGGTAATAACACAGCTCTGGAAGATGAGATCAATTGGTAAACCCTCAGCAATTCCTGGAGATCTGCCTGTTGTTTTCATTTCAACCCTAATTTGGCACAACTGTTTCTACTAATAAGCAGCTCACGATCTCCTTGTTAGGTTTGGAGTGAAAACCTACAAGGACGGTAGATCTCCAGGAACAGGGTTGGGCAGCCCTCTGTTTTAGTTAGTCAATCAGGGATCATTAGCTCTGGCCCTGGAATCCAAATCCAGCCCTGGTTTTATTTTCTCCTGGGTAATTAGTGCTACTGATTGGCCAGGCTGTCCTCACACCTGACTCCCAGGTAAAGTGAGACCTGTGAGTGACTGATCTCTGGGCTTCATACCCGGTTAACAGGAAGCTGTGTGTTTTGCTGTAGCAGCAGTGTTGGGCTGGTGTGGGTGCAGGTTTTTGGCCAGGACTATGACTCCCGTGGTGCGCTCAAGATCGCAAATGTTGGCTAACGCGGAGAGAACAAAAGTCGACAATTGTTTGGCTGTTTAATCAATGTAATTTTTGTTCTTACCTGAAAAAATAAATCGCAGATAAGCAATGAATCGACTACCTCGCATTGTTAAATCTAAGTCGCATCCATTTGTATTCAAAATGCGTTGGTGGCGAACGAAATGTAATGTTCATTATCAAGCGTTCAAGAGTAACTTTGCTGCAACAAACATAGTTTGCCGTCTTGAACGCACCTCTGATTCTACTTATGAAGGTCTTGACTGAAGACTGCCATTAGTTGATCGGCAGAATCAAGTGTGGTAGTGCTGGGATCAAACAAACAAACAAACAAACCCTGCAGCTACACCAACCCCTCAGATCAGACTGGACACCCTTGCTCTGTAGGATCCGGGCGGGAAACGCATCCAGTTTCCCAGCAGCCTCTTCTCAGGCTTTCCTGCAAACGGCAGCTTTGAATGAAAACAGAAGCTGCTGAGATCAGAGAGGAAAAAATAAATTTGCTTTTTGAAATATAGATATCCGCTGGCTGGAGAGGTCAGTGGCCCGAAAAACGGCTCATTTTATTTATTTATTTTTTAAGAATCTTTTTTTTCTTTCTTTTTTTTTTTTAACCATAGCAGTTATTAGAATTTAATCTTTTGTTGTGTTCTAGAAATTTTCGCTCCAGGCAGTGGAAGCTCGATGTCGGATTACATTTGGCATGTCTTATGTAATAACGCGACGTGAATAAATTTTGTCCATGTTTTTTTCTACATTTATTTGCTAAATATAGTTGTGGGAATTAGCAAAATCTCATGTATTGAATTAATGCACTGCCAAAAAAATAGCCCTGAAGGTTTATAAGTTCATTTTTCATGTCTCTTGGAGGCAAACCTGTAGCCAGGCGGGGCGGCCTGTAGCCTAGTGGTAAGAGGTAAATCACTGGGACGCGCAAGGTCGGTGGTTCCAATCGCGGTGTACCCACAATAAGATCCGCACAGCCGTTGGGCCCTTGAGCAAGGCCCCTAACCCTGCATTGCTCCAGGGGAGGATTGTCTCCTGCTTTGTCTAATCAACCGTACGTCGCTCTGGCTAAGAGCGTCTGCCAAATGCCAATAATATAATAATGTAAACCCTGCAAAGTATGAAGTTACGGTGATCTCCAATTATATTTCAGCCACCCCCATCCCGGTTTATTTTGAGGTAATTTATTTTCGATGGAGGGGAGGGTATGGGGGTGGGAACTTTATGAATATTCTGCGTAAATGTGTTGTTAATTTGTTGCGATATACCTCCGGATAGCTACGCTCCGCGACCGTGAAGTGGGGTGAAAACGCTACCCTTTTTTCCCCCCTGAACAAAAATACAATTACAATACATTTGTCTACCGAATGGGGTATAAAAACAGAAGTTACAAAAATATTTCCAAGCCCTTATGAATCTTCATTGTACCAACGCTACCCATTCTACAAATCTGCAAATCGACGACCCGCCAAGCAAGCTACCGGCGTGAGGGGCCGCCTTCCGAGCGTTGTCATGGTAACAAGATTACGTGAATGTTCGTTTTTTGTTTCTCCCTGAAATGTTTTTTTTTTTTTAACCTTTTTTAATGTTTTTAAATGAATGCATCGAGTAAAGTTAATGAAACATTTTACGCTTCGGAGGTAGTTCTCAACAGGTAAGTAGCTTTTCAAATTCCTTGTTCCCGTTTCTTCGCATTAAATTGTATGGAATTTTACTGGAAAAAATAAAGTAAATTACAACAATAAGTTTTGCCTCAGTCCATGTTTCCGTGTGTAATATCTTTGCCCTTTAAGTAGTTTGAATGTGCACACTGCCATTGATATTCCCACATCCCTTCACCCCCGCAATTTGAAATGCGTTTTAACTGGAAGGAAGGTAGCCTACACGTGCACAAAATGAAAGTTTTTCCCCTAGGTTTTCGAACGGGATTAATTCGAGGCGGCAATATGATTACATTGACACTAGGGGGCAGTAAAGGATCTCATATCTCAGGCACAATGAATTGCCGCGCAAGATATACATTGTATTAATTAACCCCGTCCCGTTTTGTTCTTTGCCTTGATTATCTTTCGTGAAAAGGTCACGTAATTGTCCTCAAACCGAAATGAAACCCTTTCTTTTTTGTGTAGTTGGTTTTTCCATTGTTCTGAATTCGGGAGTTTTTTTTCCCCCCCTGTAAGAATCGATGGGGTGGCATGCTGGAGAGTGTATGAATGTGAGCCTGCGCCGGCTCGCTCTGTAATCTATCTTTCGTTGTCTGTAACGTCTGATCTAATTGCTTTCTAAGAGTGACGTCTCGAGACATGAGCCTGGTCAAGCCGTGTGTGGTGTGTGTGTGGATGCTTGTGTTTAATTATGTAGATCTTTATTGCCCTGATGGGGTCGTTTGTTTACTGAATTGCTTGTGTGCGCATTGGCCTGTCTGTCCAGAACGTGTTTCAATGTGCATAAGGATTGACAGAGCGTGTGTGTGCGTGTGTGTGTGTCTGAGACCTGTTTGTGTGTCTCTCTCTCAGAGGGGTTTGTGTGTGTCACTCCAAAGTGGTGTGTGTGTGTGTGTGCGTGTGCGCGCGCATGTCTGAGGCCTGTTTGTGTGTCTGTCTTCAGAGGGGTTTATGTTTAAGACCTGTTGTGTGTGTGTCTCTGTGTCTCTCTCTCTAGAGCAGTCTGTATGAGACCTGTTCTGCGTGTGTGTGTGTGTGTGTGTGTGTGTGTGTGTGCGCGCGCATCTCCAGAGCGGCCTGGGTCAGACCTACTGCTGTCCTCTTCGTCTCTCTGATCCAGGGATTTCACGCTGGTACTTTTTTCCATTATGCGGGTTTTAAAGCGACGGGCCTCCGCTCAGCGTGTCTGAACTCTCTGCCTCCTCCTCCGTCGCTCTGCCCCGTGGGCGAGGGTCACTTACGAAGTCAAACTCCCGACAGGAGGTTTTTTTCGATGGCCGAAAAGGAATCGCGGTAAGTCTCAGGTCAGGTCTCACGCCGGCACACACAGCTGCGGATGGCCCTGCCCCTGCCCGTCTTTCGACGGTGGTCACCCTGAACCATCCGGAACCTTCCGTTCAACATCCTCCCACCAGACGGCATTCGCATCACATGTCTTGGGCAGACGCTCGTATCCTAAGTGACTTTATCCACTACTGCTTACCGAAAGTCGCTGGAACAAAACAAACGGGGTCTGATACGGTACATTTCTCATGATACTTATCGATTATCCATAGCCGTGAACGTCAAGTCTAGTTAACACGGCAAGTCCACAACGTTATGGCACGTTGTACAATGGAAGTGAGGCGTGGTAATGAACTGAAACGTGAAATTGGGGAAATAAGTGCTTAATGGAGATGAAAATGCCAAGATGGAGAAGCAAGTTTGAATTGAGGCCTATTAAGGCACAAATACAACCTGAAAGGCATAGAGAGAGAGCTCCCTGCAGCCTCACCTCTTGTTGATCCCTGTGCAACAGTAACATCAACTCTGGCCCTCAAATCCAAATCCAGCCCTGGTTTTCTAATCAGGGTGGTCGCACCTGATTCTCAGGTAAAGAGAGGGTGAACACCTGACTCCCAGGTAAAGGGAGGGTGGTCACACCTGACTCCCAGGTAAAGGGAGGGGCTGAACCCTGGTGTAGACAGTGATGTACAGTCAGGTGTGTGTGTGTGTGTGTGTTTTTAAGTGAGTTTACTTTTAAGTGGTTTAGCAGGAATTGGAAACACGGTAATTGTAGCCCAGTTTGGTCTGCTTGTTCTCCATTAGCTGGGGGAAAAAAGGGCTGGTACAAACACAGCATCCAGGCTGGAGCCAATGGAAATGTATTCTGCCAGGAGCCAATGGCAACAAGGGGTTTTCTCACCACGCTGAAGGAAAAGATAAGACTGCTCCCCCCCCCCCCCCCACCCCCACCCCCACCCAGTTGTTAGACGAACAATGATGCCTTGCACATAAACTTAATCTCCATGGCGATGCATATCTTTGAAATAAAGTTTATTCATCCTTTATCCATTTATGATCTTTATGATCCATGCATACAAGGTATAAGACAATTTCTGCCCCCTTCAAATCTTTTTGGTTTGTTTTGCTCTTGTGTTTTTTAGAAAGACAATCCTGCTTTATTACAGTCTCTCTGCCAATCCCCCCCCCCCCCCCCCCCCCCCGACCCCACACAATTTCCTGTCTGCTGTTGAGTGATGTTGTGGGGGGGGTGGGGGGGGTGGGGGGGAGGGGGGGAGAGGCAAGCAGCGAGGGCTCCAAACTCACGCCCCTCCCCGTGAATCCTGAGCGGCGGTTTCATTCCGGGGCGAGTTTCACATCAGAGAGGGAGAGGGGACTGCAGCGGTAGCGCGGTCTTTGAGAGACGGAGAGAGAGAGAGAGATTTTTATGTTTGTGAAAGTGTTCTCTCTCCTGGGTATCTGGGCCTCCTGTGGAGCCTGCAAACTGTGTGTGTGTGTGTGTGTGTGTGTGTGTGTGTGTGTGTGTGTGTGTGTGTGTGTGTGTGTGTGTGTGTGTGTGTGTGTGTGTGTGTGTGTGTGTGTGTGTGTGTGTGTGTGTGTGTGTGTGTGTGTGAGGGAGAGAGAGGGTGTGTGTGTGTGTGTGTGTGTGTGTGAGGGAGAGAGAGGGTGTGTGTGTGTGTGTGAGGGAGAGAGAGAGAGGGTGTGTGTGTGTGTGTGTGTGTGTGTGAGTGTGTGTGCGCGCGCCATTTTTAGGCAAAATGCAAACAAGGCCGAGCTTCTGTTCTTCTATCCTCTGAGCCCCAGGATTCAGAGCCAATCAGCTGCACCTGTGTGCCTCTGGCCGCACCCCTTCTAATCCAGCACCGCCCCTTCCCCCCCTGTGATTGATAAAACGGGCCTGTTTCGCAAAGCAGGATTACTGAGTAAAACCCAGAACAGTTGTTTTTACTTCAGTCCATGTTCTAGATTTGGGAGTGTTCCGGGTTTTACGCCGTAATCCTGCTTCATGAAACAGGGTCCTGGGGGGTGTATCACATAGCAAGATAGCTGGTGGAGTTAGCTGGATAAGTTCACCCGGTAAAACCTGGAACCCTTGCAAAACTGGAACATGGACTGATGTAAAAACAGCCTTTCCAGGGTTTTTCAGGGTCTGCGGGTTTTCTTTGGTACTTACCCCAGTTATAGAGGCTGATTACCGGGTTGGGTCGCCTGGTTTGTTGGGTCTGAATTAGTGGCTGATTTTAGGACCCTGCACCTCTGGGGGAACCCGCCCCTCAGAAGGTAAGAATACTGCCTGGCAGTATATTCACATATGGCAGATCAAAATGGCTGATTTCCACTTTGATTTCCTTTGCTTTGACTGCTGTAAATATCCTTGGAAGTCAGGTGAAAGCCTTTTCTGTTTGCGGTGGTAGCCAACCCTGTTCTTGGAGATCTACCGTCCTGTAGGTTTTCACTCCAACCCTAACAAAGCCACACCTCATTCAACGGCTAGAGCAGGGCTGCCCAACCCTGTTCCTGGAGATCTACCGTCCTGTAGGTCTTCACTCCAACCCTAACAAAGCACACCTCATTCAACAGCTAGAGCAGGGCTGCCCAACCCTGCTCCTGGAGATCTACAGTCCTGTAGGTTTTCACTCCAACCCTAACAAAGCACACCTCATTCAACGGCTAGAGCAGGGCTGCCCAACCCTGTTCCTGGGGATCTACTGTCCTGTAGGTTTTCACTCCAACCCTAACAAAGCCACACCTCATTCAACGGCTAGAGCAGGGCTGCCCAACCCTGTTCCTGGAGATCTACAGTCCTGTAGGTTTTCACTCCAACCCTAACAAAGCACACCTCATTCAGCAGCTAGAGCAGGGCTGCCCAACCCGGTTCCTGGAGATCTACGGTCCTGTAGGTTTTCACTCCAACCCTAACAAAGCACACCTCATTCAGCAGCTAGAGCAGGGCTGCCAAACTCTATTCCTGGAGATCTACCGTCCTGTAGGTTTTCACTCCAACCCTAACAGAGTACACCTCATTCAGCAGTTAGAGATCTTGTTGGGCTGCAAGTTGAGCATCAGTTAGAGGCAGGTGTGGGAACTTGGGTTGAATTGAAAACCTACAGGACTGCAGATCTCCAGGAACGGGGATAGTCGCCACTGCTGTACAGCATATACGCACTTGTGCCGTCTATGTTTGAAAAGTGCTATAAAAATACAGATAATGTTATTATTATTCCTGCAGCAGAGAGTGTCTGCACACAGCTCTCCCCGGGCCCTGACCCCTGGGAGTAACGCTGGTAGAGATGGTGTCCTGTGCTGCATCTTTATTTCCTCTGTGTGGGATGCTCCCCCGGGCGGGGCCTGCGTGGGCAGCGTGATTACACCCTCCATTATGGCTGGGCCGCATTTAAATTACCCACGCTGCCTCTGGGTCAGCTGGGACCGGTGGGATACATGGGGTCACTGTGTCATACTGCCAGCATACTGCTCATACTAAACTTCAGGCTGATTCCCATACTGCTCATACTAAACTGCAGGCTGATTCTGTCATACTGCTGGCATACTACTCATACTAAACCAGGCTGATTCTGTCATATTGCTAGCATACTACTCATACTAAAGCATAGTATTCATGCTAAACTCCAGGCTGGTTCTGTCATACTGCTGGCATACTACTCATACTAAACCAGGCTGATTCTGTCATATTGCTGGCATACTACTCATACTAAAGCATAGTATTCATGCTAAACTCCAGGCTGGTTCTGTCATACTGCTAGCATACTACTCATACTAAACTCCAAGCTGATTCTCATTGAAATGTGGAACGAGTTGAATGCTAAGTATGTGGTTTAGGGCACAGCCGCTGCAATGCCCAGAATTGTCCCCACCCAAACTCTTTTAGAGGAGGGCAAGACAGGATAGAGGGGGTCCCTCCCATCCCCCTCCTCCCCCCCCCATCCCCCCAGCAGCTGGACATGGGCGTATAGGTTTCCACTCCAACCAATCATATCCCAGCTGATTTCACTAACGCACCTTCAGCCAGAGTGGAGGGAGCTCATCAGTGAAATCAGCAGGTGTGGTGATTGGTTGGAGTGAAATCAGCAGGTGTGGTGATTGGTTGGAGTGAAATCAGCAGGTGTGGTGATTGGTTGGAGTGAGATCAGCAGGTGTGGTGATTGGTTGGAGTGAAAACCTACACACTCTCAGCCCCTCCGTGGCGCGTCAGGGGAAAGCTGTGATACCCGTTTCTACCAGCAGGGGGCAGCTCGCAGTCAGGAGATGCCCTTGGAACGGCCGTTCTGCAGCATATTCATTCATTCATGCAGACATTCATTCGCTGCTAATGTAGCGTGACATTGTGCTCGTTCATTCATGCATTCCCAGTTAATGTTAAAATCAAATGATTTCAATGATTCTTATTGTCTCCAAAATTACTGGCCTCTTATCCATAAATATGAAATATCTGTGTGAAACATCTCGTTTTAGAGCCTAAGGAGCAGAAAGTGAAAGTTGGGCATCTGTAAGTGCCGCCAGAATCATTCACAAAGAAATCTGAGGAAAAATAAAATATTTGTATAAAATGGATATATATGTACAATTTATACAGTTGCAGAGGGTCAAAATAACACTGCACAACACATTGGTATGCCAAGTTGTTACAGGGCTTCGCATAACATTGTTTGTTGCATTTCTACTATTTAATTAAGAAATTAGAAGAATAATATGGCATCAATTAAAAAAAAGGTTAACTGTTTTTTAAGAGAGGCGAAATGCTGAGTGGGGTCATCATAGGAGGGTCAACCCTTGAGGGTGTGACATCACAAATATGCGATTAGAATGTTCTTAGCTGAACACTGTAATGCTGATGTCACAGTCACTACTGGCCACTGAAAGCAGTGGAGTTCTAGAACACCGGCGTAGGATTCGAAAAGAAATAAACATTCCAAAAAAACCTGACTCCTTTAAAGGGTGATTTAAGGCGGAAAACGACTCTTTAAAGCGTGAGATAAGGCAGAAAGTGACTCTTTTAAAGCGTGAGTTAAGGCAGAAAGTGACTCTTTAGAGGGTGAGTTAAGGCAGAAAGCGGCTCTTTAAAGCATGAGTTAAAGCAGAAAGTGACTCATAAGTTGGGTGAGTTAAGGTGGAAAACGACTCTTTAAAGCGTGAGTTAAGGCAGAAAGTGACTCTTTAAAGGGTGAGTTAAGGCGGAATGGTGCCAATGCCCCTGCCCCTGTAACCACGGCAGCAAAAATAAAAAATAAATAAGCCCACATCTGCTGCTGGTGAGCAGAAATGTTGCCCTGGGTCTTGGCTTGGCTCCCTGTTTTTTTTTTTTTGTGAGGATGTTTTAGAATCCCACCCACCAATACAAAGGCACTCTTTTATTCTCTCTTTGACAATAAGAGTCCGGATATGTGCCTCTGCAGTGAGAGGAGAACTGCCCCCCCCCCCCCAGGTGCAATAGAATCTGTTAGCAGCAGGCCTGCTGTGGGTACTCACAGTGGGGGGGGGTGTCTTCTCCGGGGGGCACTGTTAGATGAGGAGAATGTTCTCACTGGATGTGCTGATGCCTCTATCTGTTTTTCATGCAGCATTTGAAAGCTTTTATTACAAATAGGTAGCAGTTGAAATTCTACTTACCTCTAGGGTCTTTCAGCGAACTTATCCCTGGTTATGGGTATGCACTTTGTTGTACGTCGCTCTGGATAAGAGCGTCTGCCAAATGCCAATAATGTAATGTAATGTAACAAATGGGGGTTGATGCGCTAACTTTTTAAAGCACATGTCTTGTTTGTGTGTGTGTGTGTGTGTGTGTGTGTGTGTTCATGACAGAGCAGGGGTGTGTGTGTGTGGAACAGAGCAAGCAAATATGTGCGTGTGTGTGTGTGTGTGTGTTTTTTTCTTCTTTTTTTTGTCTGTGTACCATGATTGCCTGCAGTTGGGTCACAGCTCAGAGCATATAAGTTGAGTAACAGTCATCTCACCTGATCACTCTGCCATTTAATGAAAACCCCCTCGCCCCCCCAGCCCCCCCTGGTTCTGGAGTGTAATTCTCTGCTGAATGAAAAGCAGCTGTGATGGTGACATCATCTTCCCTCGGGGGGGGGGGGGAGTACTTCCTCTCCGCAGGATTTCCCATGTGGCACGCTGTTTGTGCTCATATTTCATTTATTCAGATTGTATTTATTGCCCATAATTAATGTCCTGCGTGGAAAAGTCAGTCAGGCAGGGCTGATGCTCTGCAGGACTCTGAAGAGTCAGACCCCTGCTGTGACATCACTGTCCTTGGCAGAGTCAGACGCCTTGTGTGACATCACTGTCCTTGGCAGAGTCAGACCCCTTCTGTGATGTCACAGACCATGGCAAAGTCTGACCCCTTCTGTGACATCACTGTTTTTGGCATAGTCAGATCACTTCTGTGACATCACAGACCTTGGCAGAGTCAGACCCGTTCAGTGACATCACAGACCTTGGCAGAGTCAGACCCCTTCAGTGAGATCACAGACCGTGGCAGAGTCAGACCCGTTCTGTGACATCACAGACCTTGGCTGAGTCAGACCCCTTCAGTGACATCACCACAGACCTTGGCTGAGTGTGTTGCAGCCTGTCTGTCTGACCAGGTGCTAATCTTTGTTGGCACAGAGAGAAAAGCTCGCTCACATTACCGTTGCTGTCATTGTCAGAAGCTCCCGCCGAGGCCACTCATAACCTAATCAAAGCAGCGTCTCCATACGCTGTCATTTCTGGATTTCCCTCTGTGCTAATGGAGCTCTGCTCTGCCCCCAGACGGGAGTCTTTGTTCCAGTGTCGCTGCTCCAGAGAGGATGTGAGAGAGAGAGAGAGGGAGAGAGAGAGGGAGAGAGAGCGACCGAACAATCAGCGGACGGCAGCAGTGTCATGCTTCTGGTCTGCTGCGCCCCTCCCCGGTTTATCAGTCTCCCAGTCCATCCCTCCATCCCATCTCCCCATCCCTCCTCCACCTCGCCAGCCTGCACCCCTCTCTCATATGCCTCTTCTGTACCCTAAAACATCGTTCACGGCCATTATTCTTTATGTTCATGACTTCTCCACATGCGATTGTATTACTATTTAAGGATTTGATGCTTTTCACTTGTTGAGGAACTTGTTGCACGTATTGTAAATTTCTTTGGATTAATGGCAACTCGTAAAATGTATTTGTGTGTGTGTGTGTGTGTATGTGAGAGAGTGCTTTGAGTGTGTGTGCGTGTGTGTCTATATGTGTGTGTATGCTTGTGTATATGTGTGTGTGTACGTGTGTGAGTGTATATGCTTGTCTATACTCTGTGTGTTTGTGTGTATATACTGTATTTATGTGTGTGCGTGTTTGTGTGTATATACTGTGTATGTGTTTGCGTATATATATTGTATGTGTGTGTGTTTGTGTGTATATACTGTGTATGTGTGTGTATACTGTATGTGTGTGTGTTTGTGTGTGTATACTGTATGTGTGTGTTTGTGTGTATATACTGTATGTGTGTGTGTTTGTGTGTATATACTGTATGTGTGTGTGTTTGTGTGTATATACTGTATGTGTGTGTGTACGTCCCCACTGGCTGTTATTTTTTTATGGTTCACTTTTTTTTTTATCCCTTTAATTTCTGTTCCCCAAAAAAACAGCTGTTGCCAGTTTGGATGGGGTTTACGCTAATATTGCCCATTAATCTTGAGATTAATGCCTGCTATTTTTTTCCAATTATCTAAACAACAAAAATGTAACGAGGGGCACTATTGTATCAGCTCAGAGCAAAAGCTGCAAGTGCTGGACTAAAAAAACGGGAAGCCACATTCAGAAACACCACAGCTTTGCAGACAAACCACCGAAAAGCAATCTTCAGAAATTACTTCTCATAATAATAATAATAATGCATTTATTATTATTAAACTGTACCTCAGTACGTAGAGCAGAGAGAAACACTGAAACAGGGGTGAGAAAAAAACTCAGCAATGGGAAGAAATCTCAGGAGGAACCCGGCTATAAGAGGGGAGCCCATATTCTCCGTTGGCTGGTGAGGTGTAAAGCTAGAATGAGTTTAAGAGAAATGTAATAAGAAACCTATCACAGCAAATCAAATGGGTTGAGCAGGTTACAGTCGAGGTAATAAACTAGCTGGAAAAGTGGAAATGAGGGGCAATTTAGTGAGCAGTTTTAGGGAGGCGGGGTGATGAATCTGTAGCTCCAGAATGTGTGGAGGCGTGGGGATGAACCAGGGCAGGAGCAGGGCTGCAGGGGCCCATGACCCGGGGGTGGAGCAGGGCTGGATGGGTCTCTGAGAGGCCCAGACAGCCGGTGTGAGATGAAGGCCCGGTCAAGGTGAGTCAGCAGAATTAATTTGCCTGGGTCTGAATCGGGTCTCTGGTTGCTTCTGTTGGGTCACCTGGAGCCAGCTGCCTCTCTGGTATCCAATAGGCCTCTGAGCCCTGTCAATCAACAAGCACCTCCCCCTTTTGGTGTGGCCTCTTGCTCTGTGCTGATTTGCAGTGGGCGCGCCCCAATACTAACAAACATGTACTCTCCTGACCTCCGCTGCAGTATGGGGGGATGAGTGGCGGAAAAGAGGATGCATTGTTTTCAATGTACGCACCCCGTATCTCCTCGCCCCCGGTCCAATATAACAAACAGCCTTTGCGCTCGCCACATACTGTAAAATTAACAAGCCTCGGATCAATCTGAGCGGATGGCACGGACTGCTGTGGAAGGCCACGCTATTGCAGTGTTGATTGGTCTCAGGCGAATCTCAGCCCGAGCAGGTACCTGGATGGATAAATAAGACGCCGGAAAAGGGCAAAAACAGAAAAAGAAACGTGAAGGCGAGCCAGTGAGAATGTGCCGGGCGGCTGTCGACCGGGGGTCTTCGGTCACCCTGGCGATGGGTAAATCGGGTACTGCGAGGGTTATGAGATTCACCCGCTCTTCTGCATGTGTGTACCAACCCGTCCTGAGTGCTTTCTGTGTGTGTGTGTGTGTGTGTGTGTGTGTTTGTAGCAGCCTGTCCTGAGCGGTTTCTGTGTGTGTGTGTGTGTGTGTGTGTGTGTGTGTGTGTGTGTGTGTGTTTGTATGTGAGAGTGTGTGTGTATGTGTGTATGTGTGTATGTGTGTATGTGTGTGTGTGTGTGTGTGTGTGTGTGTGTGTGTGTGTGTGTGTGTGTGAGAGAGTGCTGTGCTAGCGTGCTGCTGGGGCCCCCGGTCAGTAAACACTGGCGGGCAGGCAGCTGCTAGTGAGCTGCGCCGGTTTGTTTGTAAAGTCTTTTGATTGATTTAATATAGCTCCGGCGCCCTTATGAAAAGTCATTTTGCATTCAAGGGAGGTAATGCAATGTGTACCGCAGGCCAATCAATGTGTTTGTCTGTCTGTTTGGTCGCGGGGGGCTTGAACCAACAACCTTCCGGGTCCCAGTCACGTACCTTAGCCTTAGCCACTAGGCATGTCATCCCACTATTGCAGGTAACTTATTTTCAGTCCGCATATTCCAGAAATGAATAGTGACAAAAACTGCAGAAGTCTCTCTTACTGATGAGAGCAGAGTGAAGGCCCTCCCTACATCCATACGCACAGCCTGACCCGTCAGCTCCCCGTCTCTGACCCCAGTGCCTTCTGGGAATGTCAGGTTCGGCAGCGCTCACCATCTGGCTGCTGATTGGCCGCTTCCGACGGTCCCAGAATGCATCATTACCGTCGATATTATGATAACGACGCGGCCAGCCTCGCGGGAAAATGTTTAAAGTCTTCCGTTCCGGAGTCTTCCACTCAGGTCGGATTCACAAACTTGACTCCGGCAAGGTCAGGCTGCTCTTATGGTTTATTAAACGTTTTTTTCCCAGCATGCATTGGGGACTTCATGCATTTTTGAAGTTTTCGGTGTGAACGTGGGCTCGTGAGAGACATGCGCGGATCCTGTGTATCAACGAGCCGGCAGTCTTGCACGGTGCTTTAAACTGTCAGCTCTGGAGAACCACACCGGGGGGGGGGGGGAGGTGTGCACGCGGGGGCTGGAGGGGGGGGTGGTTAAGATGGCCGACGTCTTCTCCGAATATCTCGCCTCTCGTTGTCCCATCGCTTCGCCTCACGCTCCTGCGTTTTTGCGATAGCTCAGTTTCACGCCGCTCTTACAGGTTTTTTTTTTTTCATTCCTCTTTCTCACGGACGTAGTCCGCGTGCGTTTCTCAGAACTCGGCAATTTGGTTTCCCGGGCCGCGCTCCCAAACCGGAACGCCGCGGGATTCTTGCAGCCGCCGGCGCTCCACGGAGTGATCTTGGGAGTCTTGGAAGTCCGCCTGGGCTCGGTTGGAAATGGAAGAGAGGAGAGGAGAGGGGGGGGAAAAAAAAAAAACCCACACGAAAAGCAAGAGGAGAGCGGGGGAAAAGAGGGGGAGAGCGAGAGTGATTTGCGCTTCTGCAGGTTGGCTCAGGGTTTATTCTCCCCCCTGTAATTTAATGGCAGGCCATGAGGAAGACTGCGAACGGAACCACAAACGGTCTCTCTCAGCGGCCTCTCTCTCTCTCTCCGGGGTCTTTAGCACTGCGTTTCGGGTTAATTAAACAGGGCCGACAGGATGACGGAGGTGGGGGGGGGGGGGAGGGAGGCAGGGAGGGAGGGGAGCAGCATGCCAGCAGGCTGGTTACTGCGGACCTCAGCCTTTCACAGGGATACGGTCTCAGATACAGGCAACTGTCGGCTGTTAAGGGGGCAGCATGTAGCCTAGTGGTTAAGGAACACAGAACATTCACGGAACACAACATACAATGGGGGCAGCATGTAGCCTAGTGGTTAAGGAACACAGAACATTCACGGAACACAACATACAATGGGGGCAGCATGTAGCCTAGTGGCTATGGGGCATGGCCAAGGCCCAGAAGGTGTGTGGTTCAAGCCCCGATATAGCCAGGATGAGATCTGCACAGCTGTTGGGGCCCTTAACACCCACATTGAGCTTGTCAACCAGCTGCCAGTTGTTTCAAAACCTAGCTTGAGCTGGTCTGAACTGCTCAACCAGCAACCAGCTGTTTCTAAATCTAGCTTGAGCTGGTCAAACCATGTTGAGTATGGAGCTGGTCTGAACTGCTCAACCAGCAACCAGCTGTTTCTAAATCTAGCTTGAGCTGGTCTGAACTGCTCAACCAGCAACCAGCTGTTTCTAAATCTAGCTTGAGCTGGTCAAACCATGTTGAGTATGGAGCTGCTCTGAACTGCTCAACCAGCAACCAGCTGTTTCTAAATCTAGCTTGAGCTGGTCTGAACTGCTCAACCAGCAACCAGCTGTTTCTAAATCTAGCTTGAGCTGGTCAAACCATGTTGGGTATGGAGCTGGTCTGAACTGCTCAACCAGCAACCAGCTGTTACTAAATCTAGCTGGAGCTGGTCTTAACTGCTCAACCAGCAACCAGCTGTTTCCAAATCTAGCTTGAGCCGGTCAAACCATGTTGGGTATGGAGCTGGTCTGAACTGCTCAACCAGCAACCAGCTGTTTCTAAATCTAGCTTGAGCTGGTCAAACCATGTTGAGTATGGAGCTGGTCTGAACTGCTCAACCAGCAACCAGCTGTTTCTAAATATAGCTTGAGCTGGTCAAACCATGTTGGGTATGGAGCTGGTCTGAACTGCTCAACCAGCAACCAGCTGTTTCTAAATCTAGCTTCAGCTGTTTTTTTTTCAGCAGGGATACCATCCTTCTCCACCGTCAGTGCCGCTCTGAGCAGCTCTGTCTCGTAATGAAATTAACGGCGACAGTTTTTTACTGTTTTATTTGTCAGAGTGTCATTATGTGCTGCACCAAGCGGAAAAATGCTTTGCATCGAAAATATTAACAGTCCTCCCGGGTCTTTGGTGGATTTTCAAATATGGAAAATCGCAGCATTTCTGCCATATATAAATCGTCCCAAGCATATTTATTTTGAAAATTAATTTCTCTTTTGCATTGTGTTAATCTTCCCCCAGACACCCATCGCAAGCGATGAGACATTTAGAAGATTCTCTAACGGAACTAGCTCAGTTCCCTCCTGTGATCATCGTAAGCCATTTTACCCCCCCCCCCCCCACCGCGCCCCTCTCTCGTTTCTGTAGACGGTGTTGTCCTTCTGCAGCGGGTAGCAGAATCAGAAGGGCCCAAAATAAAACGCCTGCTTCAGGAAGTTTGCAGCTTTTAATAGTCCGTCGGACGGCGGTTAAATCGGGGTTCACGGTGTCGGGACCCCCGAGGAGGACGCGCTGACGGTGAACGGCGGACATTCGCTCGGGGAACGAGCCGCAGTGACGTGCGATTGGCCCGCGGGCTGATTAAAGACCTGCGGCACCGCGTCGTTCCGCGCTGACCGCGTGGGCGTTCGTTCTGCTGCGTCTCCGTGACGCTGTTCCGCCGCCCGCGTGGGCGTTCGTTCGTTCTGCTGCGTCTCCGTGACGCTGCTCCGACCTGACCCCCCGCCCGGCAGAGTGGAACGGGTCCGCACCGCTAGCCCTCCGCTCTCCCCCTTCATCCTGGCCACGTGATTGGCCGGGTCCGGCAGATCGGCTCATTTCGACGCTGCCGCGGCCAATCGGGGTCGAGCTGACAGCGAGGCGAGTCGGGCAGCTCGCTGACGTGTGCGTGGAGCGGGTCGATAGCGGGTAAACCACAACCTGGAGGAAGGAAGTTTTTTTTTTTTTTGGAAGATGCAGAAACAACTGCGAACTCAAACTGACAACGTAAACAAGAACCCCGATCCAGCAGTTACTGAGAAAAGAGAGAACCTCTGCAGGGACAGGTGCTCAAAGTGAACAAAGGGCACACCAACCCAGAAAACATATTTTACTGCACCCAGGTACTACACAGAGTATTTCTTACCCCCGCTGAAAGCAACAGCTCAAGGTTTTTGAAACAGCTGGTAGCTGGTTGACCAGCTCCCTGCTCAACATGGTTTGACCATCTGAAGCTATTTTTTGAAACAGCTGGTAGCTGGTCATTTCTAGCTGGTCACGGCTGGATTTTACAGCAATAAAATAAGAGTGAAAATGAGTAGAAGTAACAGTGATGCATTTTTTTTATCAAGCAAAAGGGCTGCTTCGGACACTAAAGGTCTCGGCTGCATCACCAACCGAGAAAAACTGTTTTACACAGCACAGAATATTCACCATACACAGCACAGAATATTCACCATACACAGCACAGAATATTCACCATACACAGCACAGAATATTCACCATACACAGCACAGAATATTCACCATACACAGCATGGAATATTCACCATACACAGCACAGAATATTCACCATACACAACACAGAATATTCACCATACACAGCACAGAATATTCACCATACACAGCACAGAATATTCACCATACACAGCAATAGAATATTCACAGTACATAACTCAGAATATACAATATAGAGATGGTGCCCTGGGTATTTTGCGAAAACAAATTGATGATAATTAATACATTATTTTTCGTATCAAATCAAACAGGCTCATCCTACACCTGGATGCCCCCCCCCCAAACCCCCCATACATGTCTGTACCCATGCAAGCTACCCTTGTTTGAAATGCCCCCTTTGTTTGAGTAGGACCCATTCAGCAACACTCAGTAACACTAGTTTATGTTGTGAGATATATCACAAGGCAGTGTTTCTTCTTCGGGATAAATGAATGAGTTTAGAGCACCATCATTAGCACTAAGTGTCAGCCCTCCTGGACGGTTTGGTTGTTCAGGCGATCAGTAAATCGCTGCCCCGCAGAAAGCCTCTTTTATACAACTCTTCTCTGCATGTTTATTGGAGTTTGTGGCAGAGAGAAACCCTGGGAAGGTTAATAGGTCCAGGGGAGCCATTTTAAACTGTGATTAACACCCCCGAGATTCAGGATGGATTAGTGGGGCACCTCGGGGAGCTGTTGTTTAGGACCTACTAATTGTAATTATTTTTAAATTGGCCTTAATTCAGATTTAATTAGCCGCAATTAAGTCGGACGGATTGCTGTTCCGGCCGCACGGCACAAGCTGGTCTGCGCAGTCTGATTCAGGTTTCCGAACGAAGGAAGACTTAGGATCTCGTGAGGGGAACCTGCACGTGAAAAATATTCTTATCTTAAAAAAACTACAGGCAGCCAGTGCCTTGTGGGATTCGCCGAACGTATGCTGAATACAGACTGCTGAATACAGACTAGTCTCTGCTCCACCGGCAGGTTTCTCTGAATGCTCTGTTTCTCAGAACTCTGCCAGTGTCGGTGTTCTAGAACTGCCGTCTCCCCCAGTGGTGATTGTTACATCAGCATTAGAATGTTCGGTTATAACTTTTCCAGTCACACGTTTCTGATCTCATTTCAAACCGTTTCCCTAATCATTTCAACGTGTTAAAACTTTTAATTTTCCCAGATTTCGCTCAGAGGGAGATCTCGCTGGGCTCTGCGGGGGAGATAGAGTGGTCACCGCCTTTATCCCTGTCCGGGCTGCCATACACCATGGGCACGTGATCAAACCGCAGGAAACGGATAAAACCAAGGGCCATATTAGCTCGAATGTGTACCAGTAGAACTGCAGTGCACAGAAAGCCAACAGCCCCACAAAAGCGCAGCGGCGTCAATGAGCTAATGTCCGTAGCATAGCCACAACAGCACCTCCCTCGAAGGCATCAGAGACGTCACTGCCATCACTGGAGATGCACACACACTGCTCCTGTCCTGCGGCTGGTTACTGCACCCCACACTGCACCCCCACACTGCACACACACACTGCACACACACACTGCTCCTGTCCTGGGGCTGGTTACTGCACCCCACACTGCACACACACACACTGCACACACACACTGCTCCTGTCCTGGGGCTGGTTACTGCACCCCACACTGCACACACACACTGCACACACACACACTGCTCCTGTCCTGGGGCTGGTGACTGCACCCCCACACTGCACACACACACTGCACCCCCACACTGCACACACACACTGCACCCCCACACTGCACACACACACTGCACCCCCACACTGCACACACACACTGCACACACACACTGCTCCTGTCCTGGGGCTGGTTACTGCACACACACACTGCACACACACACTGCTCCTGTCCTGGGGCTGGTTACTGAACCCCCACACTACACACACACACTGCTCCTGTCCTGGGGCTGGTTACTGCACCCCCACACTGCACACACACACTGCACACACACACTGCGTAAAAGACACACCCATTCGTCGCACTCTCACCCAAAACGAATGGCTGAAAATAAGTGTCAAGTGTCAGCAACAAATATATGCCATTTCTTATCAAACAAATTTGGCACATCAGACCCTTTGAGGAACTGTTTTACAACAGTGTACACAACACAGAATATTCACCATACACAACATACAACATGCAATATGGAGGCGGTGCACAAGGATATACGGTCACACTTTACAATAAAGCTCATTAATTGGCATTAACTAGTGTAGTTATTAACATGAATTAGCTCATGCATTTGTTAATAACTGACTAACCTATTTATTACATGATATTTATACATTAGCAAACCAACGGATTAACAAAAACATTAACTGACTTTTTCATTCCAGTATGAATCGGCAATAACTAATGTAGTTGCTAACATGAATTGGTGATGCACAAATACATGAACATGAGCTGTACAGATTCACTTCTCAGTAGTTAGTTGGTTAACAACTGCATACGTTAATGCCAATTCACGGAACCTTATTGTCAAAGTGTTACCGGATATATCGCCAAAACGAGTCAAGTTGTGCGTTTAAGATTTCACTCCGCAGCCATTAGCTCTGCTTCGCTCCGCAAACGTTAGCTCCGTTAATGGACGGAGTGGATAACGATGGTGGGGGAATGTTAATTAACTTCAGCGAAATTATTAAAAGCGCGATTACGACGCCTACGCCCGATTCCGGTTTATTGCTCTTTATGAGTTCGGACTCTTCCTAAAGAAACAATAAGCTGCCGTGTTCACCGGCAGAAGCCTCCTTGGCGTGTGGACTGGGCATCTCCGCGGTGCGCGGCAGTGCGTCTGCATCGGCATCGCTGCCCTTTCATGCTGTGTTGACTTTTCTCCATCAGAAAACACGGCAGAGAAACAGCAGCTCATTCGTGTTCGTGTGGCTACCGCGGCTGCCCCGAGCGCAGGCGAACAGATGGGGCTTTTCTGTGCCTGATAGTTTTTCCTCATATTATGTGGACCTCGGGGCATTTTTCCATATACGGCAGAGCAGCCTGCGCAAACTCATAAATAACCTGAAAACAAATATCTCCCGCAACATCCAGATCCATTCTGTGAGAGAAGCTTTTGCTTTATCAGTTCAGGGGGGCAGTAGAGTTTTAATTAAATCTTTGGGACAATGAATCCAAAGACTGTGATGCACTGCATCAGATGTACACACACGCACACGCGCGCACACACGCCCGCACACACACGCGCACACACACACACACACGCACACGCGCGCACACACACACACACACACACACACACGCACGCACGCACGCACGCACGCACACACACACACACACACACACACGCACACACAAAGCAAAACAGAAAGAGGGACAGAAATAGAGAGAGAGAGATAAGGGAGGAGAGAGATAGCTGGGAGACAATACGGCATGTATTTTCTGTGGCTGTAAGCAAATCAATTCAACATGTGGATCGTCTGGAAATATTGATATGAAATAAAATCTATCTATGCTCTTGCTGTGCCAGAATGTGGGTAGGCGAGTCCGTGTCTGGTTCTTATCGAAATCTGACCTCCCTCGTTCGCCTGTCAGGATTACCCCCGAGAACGGCATCCCTGATGCTGTATTACTGCTGCTGCTGGTACCCCCGTCAGTCCATCAGGGACGCTTGGCGTGAAACATGCAATGCATGGCAACATTATCGCAGGAGGAATCGATAACATTATTGCAGAGCAGCACGCTGACACGTGACGTTTGACTGCATTCTGATTGGCTGAGCAACCCCACCACAGAGAGCTGATGCCCCAATCCCACGATAAGAGGGTCCTCAATCGTATCCGAAAAGGGCCAGTGCGGGTGCAGGTTTTTGTTTTGTTCGCCATTACAGATCCCATGACACTCTTCACAAATAGTAGGGTTCCCCGGTGTCCTGGCCAATTCCCAAACTGACTCTTTCAACCTGCCACCCAATCATCCCCTGATAATCGTATATAAAAGCACCTGGGCCTCTAATCTACAGCTTGCAGGTTTGAATCCCTGGCAGGACAAAAAGATAATCTCAGTGACTTCAACCGTGGAATGATTGTTGTTGCCAGACAGGGTGGTTTAGGTATCTCAAAAACTGCTGATCTCCTTGGATTTTCACACACAACTAGTGTGTTGAGTTTGCAGAGAATGGTGTGAAAAACAAAAACACATCCAGTGAGCAGCAGTTCTGTGGGCAGAAACGCCTCATTAATGAGAGACGTCAGAGGAGAAGGGCCAGACTGTTCTAAGCTGACAGGAAGGTGACAGTAACGCAAATAACCACACATTACAACAGTGGTATGCAGGAGAGCATCTAATGCTTCAAACCAAAGTCGACAGGCTACAGCAGCAGAAGGCTGAATACGGCTAAAGAATACAGTGGTGTGAAAAAGTGTTTGCCCCCTTCCTGATTTCTTATTTTTTTGCATGTTTGTCGCACTTAAATGTTTCAGATCAAACAAATTTAAATATTAGTCAAAGACAACACAAGTAAACACAAAATGCAGTTTTTATATCTGTATTTTGTACAGATACAGACCAGGTGTCTGTCTGTGAGGGAACCACAGAGTGCGGGACAGATACAGACCAGGTGCCTGTGATGCCACCCCCTGCCTGTGAAGTGTTTTGACACCGCGGACATGTTGTGCAGGTGTACAGGTGAGCCAAAGCCGGCCGCTAAGTGTGAGAGAGAGTGACGCGGCAGTGATGCAGGAACATTCCGGTCCTGGAGGGCCGGTGCGCATCCGGGTTTTTGTTTCCACCGATTACCCTGGCTAAATTACATTACATTATTGGCATTTGGCAGACGCTCTTATCCAGAGTGACGTACAGTTGATTAGACTAAGCAGGAGACAATCCTCCCCTGGAGCAATGCAGGGTTAAGGGCCGTGCTCAAGGGCCCAACGGCTGTGCGGATCTTATTGTGGCTACACGGGGATTCGAACCACCGACCTCGCGTGTCCCAGTCATTTACCTTAACCATTTACGTTTACCACTACGCTACAGGCCATCAAGAAATGCACTGCAGCTAAAATGTCATATTGGCCTCCCTGTCTGTAGGAGGGAACAGCCTATGGCCTAGTTGCTAAGTTGCTTGTCTGGGACACAAGCGCA
>NC_083760.1:89456452-89483952 GCF_963514075.1 Conger conger | reverse complement strand
ATTCTTTTTTAAACGCGTGTAACGCATTTAAAGTGATTGATATCCATTTTAGCAATTAGGGAAGCGGCCATAAACAACGGGAATCTCGATATGTTCTGTTTCCTCAGCTCCGAACACACATAATTAGCTCCCAGAGCCCTGCAGTTAAAGATTAGCAACCCTCGGTACTTCTGCCTCCTTTTATCAGTAGGGTGACAGAAGATTGCATTTATTGAGATCTACGAAGTAGATTGCGTTGCTGGCAAGTGTGTTCTGCCCTATCTCTTAGCTGTGAGTGGAGCTGCAGTGGGCATGTGTCAGGGGACCGGCAAGGGCATATTTCACACAGCACGAATTAATGAGCTAACGGACTAACTTTTGTTAGCATTATGTAGCAACCCAGGTTTCCATGTCTTGTACAAATGCTACATCTGTTCCGGCTTATTCCCATGGCGACTGAAGAATCCCTTCCTGAACTTGCCCCGGGATAGGCTGAGACGGGGCCGTGGATTTTAACTGACGTGGCCCCCGACCAATAAGATCAGAGCAGAGTAAACTGGCAGCGCTTTGAAGGAGACGTGTAATTTCCACAAGGACAACTCGACGATTAAAAATTAATGCCATGATTGGCTATGCAGCAAATGAGCAAAAATCATTAAACGGATATGTGAATGCTTTCATAAGCCTTTCAAGAAATAATCCTGCCGATCAATGGGGCAGTATGGGAACTATTAAAGCAAATGCATCAATTGCAATAAACATAAAATTAAATGCATATACTGTATGGTCATCGTCAATGGGGAATGATATATTGATCAGCCAGGGGATTTCATATGTGTTCTTCTGCCCGTTCCTTACAGTAAGCGCTTGATCATGTTGTTATGGCTTCCCCAGTGTATTTTAATCAATCCCGACACGTTGAGCCGGCTTCTCAGAACATCCTCAGGAGCTTTCCCTGCTGACGTTAGCCTCGCAGAAACACAATACCCTGCAAACGCAACGGAATCAAGTCTGTTCTCAGGTTATTACTGCACCTGCCAATATGCAGTATCGGCAAGTATATGGACTGTTGTTCCAATCAGATATTGCAATGTGATTCTTCTATAGTTTTATAAAAGGCCATATTTTTACAGTATATTTAGTATATACAGAGTATTCCATTTCTGTAATGGGCCATACAGCATTTGAGTTCTCACACACACACACACACACACTCACACACACACACAAATACACACTCTCACACACGCACTCACACACACATACATACACACACTCTCACACACACACACACACACACACACACACACACACTCACACACACATACACACACACACACTCACACACCCACACACACACACACACACACACACACACACACACACACACACTCACACACACACACACACATACACACACACACACATGCCCACAGTGCAAAGTCCCTGCCAACAAAACTGGGGGGGAAAGACAGAAAGGTGAAATAAGAACTAAAGTGAGAATCACCTCCCAGCCTTTCTGCAGTCTCAGCCCCTCGCCCTGGTGCTCCTGGGGTTAAAATAAACAGCCCAGGACTCACCCAGCCTGACCCAATACAACACATTAGTGGCTGCTTAGGGGTTGTGTATGCCTCAAAATTATTCTGAAATATGTAGTATTTATATATTATTTACCATGTCGTGTTGGGACGGGCCCCAAATGAAATTGTGCAGAGAGCTCTTAAAAGGCACTGTAGGTTTGTATTACATTGCATTATTACAGTAATGGCATTTGGCTGACTCTCTAAATGACAGAGACCTCCCAGGATTCACGAGCGCAGGGACCGAGAGTGAACAATTAGCTGCTTGTTTTTCTCCTTGCTCCTGACCGGGAAATCGATCGATCAATCGGTCCGCCGTCTTTAAGGACATTCCAACCCGTTAAATGTTCCTTCGAGGAGCTAGAAGTAGAAGTCAGGAACTCCCAAAAGGAAAGACAGCGCATCCTTTTGCGGAAGTATTTTTTTTGACTGTATAAATGTTCAATGTGTGGATCCATCTGCTGCATCTGTAACTGACATGCCTTCGAACTGATGTTTTGAAGGAGCGAGGACATTTATGAACTAATTAATTAATTAATTAATTAATTCATTATCCTAACCTGCTTATCCTGAACAGGGTCACAGGGGGGCTGGAGCCTATCCCAGCATACATTGGGTGAAAGGCAGGAATACACCCTGGACAGGTCGCCAGTCCATCGCAGGGCACACACACCATTCACTCACACTCATACCCACGGGCAATTTAGACTCTCCCATCAGCATAATCTGCATGTCTTTGGACTGTGGGAGGAAACCGGAGTACCCGGAGGAAACCCACACGAACAGGGGGAGAACATGCAAACTCCACACAGAGAGGCCCCGGCCGAACTGGGATTCGAACCCAGGACCTACTTGCTGTGAGGCGGCAGTGCTACCCACTGCACCATCCATGCCGCCCCGCAAGGACATTCCATTCACCTAATTCACGTTTTCGGGATTTCCCCGATGGTTCGAGCTCGGAGTAGAAACAAGAGAGAAGAATAAGAGATTGGAGGAAAGAAAGCAAGGAAAGTGTTGGGGATCTGGGACAGCGGTCAGACTGTTTGGCCCCCGCTTTTGGTGGGACCATTGAGCTAAACAATAATGGCTCAGGCGGTAAGAGCAGTCGTTTGGCAGTCGGAGGGTCACCGGTTCAATCCCACCCTGGGTGTGCCAAAGTGTCCCTGAGCAAGTCACCTCACCCCCTCACGAGCCGGCTGGTGCCTTGCATGGCAGCCAATCGTCGTTTGAGTGTGTGAGTGTGTGTGTGTATGAGTGGATGTGAAGCACCAATTGTACTACATAAATGCCTATTTACTGGTTCTATGGATTCCTATGGGAGCGGCTCAGAGGCGCAAGAAGGCAGTTCACGTCGGCGGCCATGTTTGACGATGGGGGGGGGGGGCCTTTCTGGTTCTGTTTTTGAACAGAATGAGGTTGGAAAAAAAAGGCAGAAGAACAGAATAAAGATGACAGAGGAGGAGTGAGATAATGACGGAGGGAGGGGAAGACTGATAATCTGCAGCCCGCTCTGTTATCAGAACGAGCCGTTGGCTCCGGCGCCGATGCTCCTAATGCGGTGACGCCTGAGGTGTGAAATTAAGGGAACGGAGAGATGAGGAAGAAATGAACTGAAATAAGAGACAAACCTGCGACAGCACTGCTCTGTCCGTGTCCTCTGGCAGAGAGAGCAGATGAGCCCTCTACGGGGTGAACCTCACGGACTGTTTCCCGGGAACGCACACCCCAACTTTTCGCTGGGTGTGCTGACGTTCGCTCGGAGTCCGGAAAATGTTCCTGAATTCTTTAAAAGGGTTACGAATGTTATCGCTTTTCATTTAATATTTTACCGGTTATTTGACCAGGTCCGTGCACATTAATATAATTGTATGGCAGAGTCATTGCTTTCCACCTGCGGACCTTGGGCTGCATGTCTTTGGATCGTGGGGGGAAAATATCATCACCATAATATCATCAGTATCCACCATAACCTTCAGTTTTAAATCATCCAACAGTAACTGCTACTAGGGAACATACACTGGTCAAGAAAGAGTTTTCTGACTGCTAGAGTTTTCTTCCCAAAGTGTGGTAAGAGAAAGACCTCTGTAGGTTCTGTGACACCGACAGCATTCCTGAAGCCTACTCCTGTCCACCGGGTCACTCATTATTCCCGCATATTCCCGGTATTCCGGTGCTGATCCCACAGGGACTGTTGGACAATATGGCGGTCTTGTCGTTGGACAGTTGTCTGCTTTTGGTCCAGTACATTACATTACATTACATTACATTACATTATTGGCATTTGGCAGATGCTCTTATCCAGAGCGATGTACAGTTGATTAGACTAAGCAGGAGACAATCCTCCCCTGGAGCAATGCAAGGTTAAGGGCCCAACGGCTGTACGGATCTTATTGTGGCTACGCCGGGGATTAGAACCACCGACCTTGCGGGTCCCGGTCATGTGCCTTAACCACTACGCTACAGGCGCCCCATGTACAAATGCCAGCGGCCTGATGGTGAATCCCCAGTCTTTTGACACGTTTTATTTCAGTCGTAAGCTTAGTGGAGATTCAGTGGGCTTCGTCCCCTATTCACAGCGGGTGCACCGACCCCAGGGCTGTCGTGTTTGGCACGGAACCTCAGGTCTTACATATGAGGTGTGACACGTGGGTCGAGCACCGATCTCGCGCTGGCGCACCCCAGAACGTTTTACTGATTCCAATCTCAGCGAAACGTGTGAATGTGACGCGACTGAAAACCGAACGTGGGCGAGAAAAACCGAAAATGTCATATCTCTGATGGAAAATCGTTTTTTATGCTGTTGAAAAGGACTGGGTGCATTATCTCGCTAAGCACGCAGGCCTCGCAGAGTTATAAGACCTGCTCTCCGACACTCTCAACCGAAGAAGGGAAGACAGTCAGTTAAACAGCCATCAGCCGGGACCCTGAGCCGCCCGCCCGTCCGTCAAAACACATCAGCGCTACGAATCAATACCCAGCTGAGCTTAAAACGGGTAAACAGAACATAAATAAGTGAGCGGAGAGCGGTGTTCTTCGCCCGGAGTTTTGGGGGAATAGTGATTTCGAGTCTGTGTGGTTTGGGGTATGTGGGCTGCAGGGGTCAGCTCAGGATCATTTCTGGCAGTAGAGAGACCTGCCCCCCCCAGCCCCACCCGCCCCACCCAGCCCCACCCGCCGGCCCCCAGCTTTCCGCTCTGCTGCTAGCGGACCGCGGCTGTGCTGTAATTTAAGCGGTTGAGGAACTGCGCTCGTAACTCAGGGGTTGCCGGCTCATTTCCCCGGTGGGACACAGCCGCTGTAGTCCCCGGGCAAAGGCACTTAGCCTCACTAGCTTCAGTAAATATCCGGCTGTATAAATGGACTTTACACACAGGTACGCCGGCTGTGAAAGTCTGCTTGGATGATACTGACTGCTTAAGAATAGACTGAGAAGTGCTAGCCATGTCAATATGCACAATCACACTCACACACGCACACACACGCACACAAGTACCCTTCTAGCTCTTCTAACACTCTCAAAAAGCATGTGTTCATAATAGTTTTTGTATCACTACGTTTGTGCTGCCACGTGTATGTGTTATAAGAAGGAACGCTTTTCGACACAGAGACTGCATCGTTCTTATCCAGACACGGAGGCGTGGTGAGAAAGGAGAATTAGAACGTTCGATCTGCATTCTGTTTTCAGATATTGAGCTTCAAAGATTCCAAAGTGAATACGACTCCAAGCAGATACGACTTCTACCTTTCGTTTTTTTTTTCCCCCACACTTTTAAACAGTATTTTTGTCTAAAACTTCACACGTGTATTTAGTGCCCTATAAACAACATATTTACGACACAAACTCATTTTTTCAAAAGTGCCAGTTAGAACCTTAATAATTCTCAGCTCACGATTTTTTTTTATTTTCTGCTTCGTGAGCAGAGGGTGCTCTCGCCACGTTATTTCACACTGTAATCTGATAATATAACTGCAATGCACACTGCTTAAATTTAGATATGAATCATATGCAGACCAGCCAATGTGAAGAGCCCATTCTGCTGCATCCTGCGTTAGGTCTGCGGGAATGCAGTGGCCTGACTCTGAACACCCCACACAATCTGTCCACCTGAGTCATGACCACGAGGCTGATCAAAAAAACCTTCATTTCCGGCTGCAATCGACATAATGATCCTCTATAACTCAGTCCATCCCAGAAACAGCTAATATGTGTGGTATGGCTGGATGGAGTGTGTGTGTGCGTGTGTGTATGTGTGTGTATGTGTGCGCGTGTGTGCGCGTGTGTGCGCGTGTGTGCGCGTGTGTGTGCGTGCGTGTGTGTTGCGCGCGTGTATGTGTGTGCATGTCCTGGCTGCAAATAAACCCGTGACATAATTTCAGGTATTCTCCCTGAGGGCCACAGCTGTCGGACAGTCGCCGTGGAGACCCACAACAGGAGCTGTCGCCGTGGAGACCCACAACAGGAGCTGTCGCCGTGGAGACCCACAACAGGATCTGTCACCATGGAGACCCCCAGCAGGTAGTAAATAGTAGTGAGGGTCTGAATTCCATTTGTTGGACCAAACAAACAAACGCAGCAATAAAACAGTCTTGACAAATGGGACGCAAGCAATTATTAAAATGAGTTGACATTAGTGCGATAACAACTATGAAGAACAGCCTACATATTGACTAATACATCTGATACAGTACCAGTCTGATCTAGTGACAGTTATTCAAATAGACACAGCGAGTGAAATGTTTGCTCAAGTTCTTGGGTCAGATTTACTTCTCTCGGGCATAGGAGGCGGCTCCAGGCAAAGAACGAGACAGAGGAGCGAGGAGGAGAGAGAAGAGATGGACGAGGGGGAAGAGAGGGAGGGAGAGCTTCAGAGCGTCTCTCAGGCAGCATTGACACGTCAACGCATTTGAATAAAACAAGACGGCAGTGGGGAAGTGGAAAGTGCAAGTGACACCGAAAAGGGTGTCTTTCATCGCCATGGAAACGGCACCGGGAGGCCAGGTACCCCAGATGGTGGGCGGCTGCGAGCGAACCCACCGCCGTCACAGAAGAAGAAGAAGAAAAAAACAACTTTACACAAACAAAACAAAAACAGCCCCTTGTGAATGTTACAGAACAACGCTGGCTTCTGTATCTCCTCTGTCCAGATCTCTGATTGCGGCTCTAAGCGGTGTTTGGAAAATAAAAAAAGGACAATACCCCTTTTCTCTCCTGTCTCTGTCTGAGCAGATAAACGGCCGCATAAGAGCCCTCTGACACAGGCGGTGTCGATACATACACAGAGTTTTCTTTCTTGAAAATAGAAATCATCTCTTTCTTTCTCATGCAGAGAAAGAAAACCGCAAATCTATTTTCTAAAGGCTGTTAAATCTTCAGAAATCCCTGCCCCGATGAGATGATTGGCGAGCCTCTTCACCCGTGGGTTCACCCGAGTCCGCTCGGTCCGTTCGCACCGCCTGTCCCTCTGTTCTCTTATTCCATCGATCTGGCTTCAGGGGCTACTGGAGGCCCATCTCTCTTTCCTTTCTCCGTGGACGTGATCTCTCGTTCCTTTCTCCGTGGACCTTTCTGTCGGAGACTCATGAAACTGAAAATCGCATTGTAGGGTGAGTTGGAACAATGAGCTCAGACAACATGGTAAGACTTGTTATGGTAAGACATGGTAAGAGTTGTTGTGGTAAGACATGGTAAGAGTTGTTATGGTAAGACATGGTAAGAGTTGTTGTGGTAAGACATGGTAAGAGTTGTTATGGTAAGACATGATAAGACTTGTTATGGTAAGACATGATAAGACTTGTTATGGTAAGACATGATAAGACTTGTTATGGTAAGACATGGTAAGAGTTGTTATGGTAAGACATGATAAGACTTGTTATGGTAAGACATGGTAAGAGTTGTTATGGTAAGACATGGTAAGAGTTGTTATGGTAAGACATGATAAGACTTGTTATGGTAAGACATGGTAAGAGTTGTTGTGGTAAGACATGATAAGACTTGTTATGGTAAGACATGGTAAGACTTGTTATGGTAAGACATGATAAGACTTGTTATGGTAAGACATGATAAGACTTGTTATGGTAAGACATGGTAAGAGTTGTTGTGGTAAGACATGGTAAGAGTTGTTATGGTAAGACATGATAAGACTTGTTATGGTAAGACATGGTAAGAGTTGTTGTGGTAAGACATGGTAAGAGTTGTTATGGTAAGACATGATAAGACTTGTTATGGTAAGACATGGTAAGAGTTGTTGTGGTAAGACATGGTAAGAGTTGTTATGGTAAGACATGGTAAGAGTTGTTGTGGTAAGACATGGTAAGAGTTGTTATGGTAAGACATGATAAGACTTGTTATGGTAAGACATGATAAGACTTGTTATGGTAAGACATGGTAAGAGTTGTTATGGTAAGACATGGTAAGAGTTGTTATGGTAAGACATGATAAGACTTGTTATGGTAAGACATGGTAAGAGTTGTTATGGTAAGACATGGTAAGAGTTGTTATGGTAAGACATGATAAGACTTGTTATGGTAAGACATGGTAAGAGTTGTTGTGGTAAGACATGATAAGACTTGTTATAGTAAGACATGGTAAGACTTGTTATGGTAAGACATGATAAGACTTGTTATGGTAAAACATGATAAGACTTGTTATGGTAAGACATGGTAAGAGTTGTTGTGGTAAGACATGGTAAGAGTTGTTATGGTAAGACATGATAAGACTTGTTATGGTAAGACATGGTAAGAGTTGTTATGGTAAGACATGATAAGACTTGTTATGGTAAGACATGGTAAGAGTTGTTGTGGTAAGACATGGTAAGAGTTGTCATGGTAAGACATGATAAGACATGTTATGGTAAGACATGGTAAGAGTTGTTATGGTAAGACATGGTAAGAGTTGTTATAGTAATACATGGTAAGAGTTGTTATGGTAAGACATGGTAAGAGTTGTTATGGTAAGACATGGTAAGAGTTGTTAAGGTACATGACTGGGACCTGCACGGTCGGTGGTTCGATCCTCGGTGTAGCCATGATAAGATCCGCACAGCCGATGGGCCCTTGAGCAAGGCCCTTAACCCTGCATTGCTCCAGGGGAGGATTGTCTCCTGCTTAGTCTAATCAACTTCAAGCTTATTGGTTGAAAATTGATTCTAATTGCCACAGCCAATGGCGTTTCAATGTCAGCGCGTTTACTGAGAAGGGGGAGGGATAAACAGCGTTGCGGTTTGAGCGTGTTTGTTGCTGCATTGCTAAATGCAATTAATGCAATAAACAAAGCTGAACAGCTTAACGTTTCAATTCACGTAACCTTATTGTAAAGTGTTCCCCAACAACAACAGCTAAAACCATGAGATTCCTGAATACTAGGACAAGGGCCTGACACCAGAGGACCTTATTGTTTGAGAAAAAAAAAAAAAAAAGGTTTTGCAGAGTGTGTTTGGGTGCCTGATTGCAAGATGGAACCTGTCAGACGGGGGACTTAAACTCCAGCCCCGGAGGACTGCAGTATCTTCTGTGTGTGTTTGGTGTGTTTTCACATTTAAATATCTGTTATATGATACAAACATATTGTGTGTATCATATAAAAAGCAAATTGAACATAATTGTCCATTAATCAATGATCAAATAAATCAATCAATCAACCAAACCAATCAATCTATATCCTCAAGAGTCACATCTGGGCGACATGGTGACATGGCTCAGGCAGTAAGAGCAGTCGTCTGGCAGTCGGAGGGTTGCCGGTTCGATCCCCCGCTTGGGCTGTGTCGAAGTGTCCCTGAGCAAGACACCTAACCCCCAAATGCTCCTGACGAGCTGGTCGGTGCCTTGCATGGCAGCCAATCACCGTCGATGTGTGAGTGTTTGTATGAATGGGTGAATGAGAAGCATCAATTGTACAGCACTTTGGACAAAGGTGCTATATAAATGCCAACCATCTGTCAGACTCGATCAGAGAACAAATACAAAACAATCAATCAATCAATGAACCAACTAATCAATCCCTCCCTATGTTTGCATAATGCCATTGAAAATCATGTTGTGACAGCTGAAGTTCTAACAAAGAGAACTGCACTGTGTGAGGCCAAGAAGAACAGCAACTTTTCTCTCTGGATAACTCCTACTCTATATTAATGTTTAAAGCTGATATTGTCCTTTTGACAATTTAGTAACTCTATGAAATGGATATATCAGAGTCTGAATAATTGTATAAGCTTGTCCCCTGTCATGTTGTTAATGTGATTTATCCGTGAAAATTGGTATATTTGTGACATATAGCAAGTGTAATTTGTCAAGGATAATTTACGCTGTTGTCATGCAGATGGTGTAGAATTATTTACGATAGACGCGTAAGAAATGCAGACGCTGGATTTCACTTTCTCAGTGTGTGCAATGATAACCTGCCCATATTTTGCTGCATCACACTTAATAGAAACTCATTCAGCCAGTGGCTGGTGTATTTATAGCCCTGGGACATGGGAATTGCATTATTGTATTGGATATTCTTTATTTGGTCATTCATAAGTGATGGAGCTCGCTAGCTTGCTAGCGGCGGTGTATCATTGCTAGTCTGAGAGCTAGCTGTCCAAAGGAGTCTTTCATTTAATGCAACCTTGCTGTACTTGTGTTATGTTGCAAATGTAGGGGTATTACATTTGGTGTTAAATTACTTTTATTGTGAAAATACTATCATAACTCCAAGGAGTCCTGTGTCCAAGGAGATGCATATTACAGCACCTAGCCCATTTTCTGTTAATCTCTTTTAAACTTTGACCAAACTCACATACACACACACACACACACACATATACAACACTCACACACACACACATACACACACACACACATACAACACTCACACACACACAGAGACGCCCACACAAGCACACAGACACACACATATGCACACATACACACAACACACACACACATACATACACACACATACACACACATGCTGTCTCTCACACACATACACACATACATGCACACATACACACAATACACACATATATACACGTACACACAACACTCATACACACCTACGAACAACACACACACACGCATACACACACATACACACAACAGTCACACACACACACACACACACACACACATAGCCACACACAAACGCATATTCAGAGAACCTATTGCATATGTCTAGATAAGCATGAAAGAGTGTTAGTGCAATTTGCTGGTGGTGGTGGTGTATAAATCACCTTTCACCAGCCATCTTGAATAGGCCATTCATCTCTGATGGGATATCTATGGTGGCTGAGTGAGGCTCAGGTAAATAAATCTACACAACAAGTGAGAGGGGAAAATATACAGGAATAAACTACAATTTATTAAAAAATGCACTTTGGAGACTGGCGTCAGAGGGCAGTGATTTAATCTTCCTATATAATCTCTCTGATGCTGCCCAGCTGAATGGGAGGCCCTGCCAGTCTCAGTTTGATAAATAATATTGAGGTAATTGATTTTGTAAGCATTATAATACTGATGTATACAGTTTAGGCTCCTTTCTCATTGTAGTGACTTTTCTCAGGGTTTAAAGATTTCATCTGAACTGGCCGTGTCAGATGTTCTGCTCAGTCAGGTAACATTTTGCTGGGGTGGCCTGTAGCGTAGTGGTTGAGGTACATGACTGGGACCCAGCAAGGTCGGTGGTTCTAATCCTGGTGTAGCCACAATAAGATCTGCACAGCCGTTGGACCCTTGAGCAAGGCCCTTAACCCTGCATTGCTCCAGAGGTGGATTGTCTCCTGCTTAGTCTAATCAACTTCAAGCTCATTGGTTGAAAATTGATTCTAATTGCCACAGCACAATGGCGTTTCAATGTCAGCGCGTTTGCTGAGAAGGGGGAGGGATAAACAGCGTTGCGGTTTGAGCGTGTTTGTTGCTGCAATTCCTCTCTCGACTGTGAGAAGTCCAAAATTACCTATTGTACCTTTAACTAGTGTTGTGTAAATATTGGGTATTAGATGTTAATATGTTGAACCATGAAAAAAACATGTTGGGCCAAAAACGCGCTTCGCGACTGCAGATAACAGGGTGTATCTAATGCCCTCAGACCCCAATAATTTTTTGGTTTTCCAAAGTAATGAAATATTTAGGAGTGGTTATCAGAGTGAATGAATCTCATTACTGCACATCGGATTGACCAGATATTCTATCCAGACGTCCCTTAAAAACACCCCCAGCCAATTTCACAGGGTTACGTCGTGCTGATTGAATCTGCCTGAGATTATACTCCCTCAGTTAATGTGCTTCCGTCTGCCATTTTCCCAGCCACCCTCCCCCTGTCTTATGAGACGTACCCATCTCCTGCGCATCGCAGTGACTCCAGTTAACGGCGTGTTAATATTCAATATATTTTACCGGCGCATTGATTGACATAATCTTTAAGTCCGGGGTTTCTATACATTATGTTTATAATTGGAAATATTTCATGTTTTGGAGTGGGTTTTGCTCGTATCACAGACACGCTGTAATGAAAGGCAGGCGCAGACTAGACTAGATGTCCGGGGGAAAACGGATGCAGAGTATGCCGAGGCGGGCCTAAGATGGCGGCGTGATTTTGGAGTTGGGGAAGCTGTCTCCTCTGGGGGAGAATAGCAGGTCATTACCCAGAACCACCGCTTCCCAGCAATCCCATAGAGGCAGCAGATAATACAAAGCCATCTCCTTCGTTGCTATAAATAAATATTAAAGTGTTTTGTTCATCAGTGTGTCCTCATGAATAATACTGCTCTTGTACGGAACGATGTTGGCATTAAAAGCTCCTCTTATGGTTTTCAGTTTTCTTTGAAAAGGATGCTAGCCTTGAAGGTGAGAAAGCGCAAAAATGCTCTTTACGCTCTGGTTCCGAAAAGAATACTGTGATTCCATAGAACGTGGATCGTGAACTCCAATCCAAATCCAGCACTTGTTTTCTTTTCTCCTGCGTTATTAGTGCTCCTGATTGGCCAGACTGTCTTCACACCTGACTCCCAGGTCAAGGAAAACCAGCAGCTGCTGATCCTTTCCATAGAAGAACCTTATGTAAATTCAAGGGTTCTTTTTTGGGGCAAAAATGGTTCTTTGTCTGGGACACTTTCACACTTCACACCCATGATCAGGTATGATGGCAGTCTGGCCAATCAGTAGCACTAATTGTTCAGCTAATTGCCAGGAGAAAATAAAACCAGGGCTACGATATGGATTCAAGGCCCAAAAGAAAACTTTTGTGCCCTGATGGTGTACTCATTTCTTAAAAATACAAAGGGCAATGTTTAACTCTGCAACAGCAGGGTCTGTCCAGGCAAAAGCAATCCAATTTCCCCTGAGGTGAAAAATCCAGGTTCAGAAAATAAGTTCCATATATTTTGTTCCAATCACCTGGGTTTTTGATACAGTAATGAGCACAGTTCTCCAGCCAGGAGGAAGAGCTAATGTGTGAAATCAGCTGGCTGAGTTAATGGATGTGAGAAACGCATGGCAGGACTTTCGACCCCGTGTTTTTCGCTGCTGCTAAAATGCATAAACGCTTTTTTTTTAGCTGAATCTCAGGGGGGGAAGTAGGGCTAACATTTGTGGACAGACTTTGTGAGAATGTACAGAATTATTCATTACTGGGCCCCAGAGTCCTAAAACAAGATAATCTAACGCAGGTTCTTCTCTTCATGAGGAAGAAATGAACAATTAAATTAGGCTAAGTACTAAGAGGCAGTCATATCGTAATCATGAGAAGCTTTTGAGAGTTTGAGCCGGGGGTATGGTTACAGGTTTCTGTTCTAGACCAGCACTAATATACTCGATTCGGCTAATTAAGGATTGGAAAACCATGATTAGTTGATTAATTGACTGAGGAGTTGTAGCACTGTGCTAGAATATTAGCCTGCAGCCACACAGGCCCTTTTGGGTAAGATTAGACTTTATGCAGTGGAACCATGTAAGACCAGCCAGTCTAATTGAGTGGCCTCTGGGAAATGGAGTTCGAACTGGTAGACTGTGGAGGAGAGACTACATTTAAAATGGTGGTTTGGCATCCAAGTGAGCATGTCTGCTAGACGTACATCAATGAGACCTGTACATGCCATTAAGCAGGCGGTCTGCAACACTGGCCTCCAGATCCACAGGGTCTGTGAGTTTTCCTTCTTGCTGAGGATGTAATTGGTCAGTTAAAGCAATTATCCCTAATTAGACACCTCATCTGTTTTCTTGGGTCTCAACTAGTTGCAGATTTTTCATAGAAAAACTAAAACCAGCCACAGACTATGGAACCTCTGCTGTTAGTTCTACCATGTATGTTCGCTGAGTTTAGGACTTAAGGCTTAGTCTTAGTTTAAGACGTTTTTAACATTTTAGTCCTAAACCGGTGTGTGTGTGCATGTGTGTGTGTGGGGGGGGGGGGAGTTTATGAGACCCATGTCTGAGCTGCCTTCTCTCCCCCCAGAAGTCCATAAGTACACCTGAGAGCTGTGGGAGGAGAGGTGGAGAAGATGGAATGAGGTGATGGAGAGAAGAGAGGGGAGCGGCAGGGTCAGAGAGAGGGGGGCCCAGCTTGAAGCCTTTAGCCTCTAACCTGTAGCCAGTAGCCTTTAGCCTCGAGCCTCTAGCCTGTAGCATGTAGCCTGTAGCCTCTAGCCTGTAGCATGTAGCCTGTAGCCAGTAGCCTTTAGCCTGTAGCCTCTAGACAGTAGCCTGTAGCCTCTAGCCAGTAGCCTGTAGCCTTTAGCCAGTAGCCTGTAGCCTCTAGCCAGTAGCCTGTAGCCTCTAGCCAGTAGCCTGTAGCCAGTAGCCTGTAGCCTCTAGCCAGTAGCCTGTAGCCTCTAGCCAGTATCCTGTAGCCTGTAGCCAGTAGCCTGTAGCCTCTAGCCAGTAGCCTGTAGCCTCTAGCCAGTAGCCTGTAGCCAGTAGCCAGTAGCCTCTAGCCAGTAGCCAGTAGCCTCTAGCCAGTAGCCTGTAGCCTCTAGCCAGTAGCCTGTAGCCAGTAGCCTGTAGCCTCTAGCCAGTAGCCTGTAGCCTCTAGCCAGTAGCCTGTAGCCTCTAGCCAGTAGCCTGTAGCCAGTAGCCAGTAGCCTGTAGCCTGTAGCCTGTAGCCTGTAGCCTGTAGCCTGTAGCCTGTAGCCAGTAGCCTGTAGCCAGTAGCCTGTAGCCTCTAGCCAGTAGCCTGTAGCCTCTAGCCAGTAGCCTGTAGCCAGTAGCCTGTAGCCTCTAGCCAGTAGCCAGTAGCCTGTAGCCTGTAGCCTGTAGCCTGTCACCAGTAGCCTGTAGCCTGTAGCCTGTAGCCTCTAGCCAGTAGCCTGTAGCCTGTAACCTGTAGGCTCTAGCCAGTAGCCAGTAGCCTGTAACCTGTAGCCTGTAGCCAGTAGCCAGTAGCCTGTCGCCAGTAGCCTGTAGGCTGTAGCCTGTAGCCTGTAGCCTCTAGCCAGTAGCCTGTAACCTGTAGCCTGTAGCCAGTAGCCTGTAGCCTGTAGCCTGTAGCCTGTAGCCTGTAGCCTGTCACCAGTAGCCTGTAGCCTGTAGCCTGTAGCCTGTAGCCTGTAACCTGTAGCCTCTAGCCAGTAGCCAGTAGCCTGTAACCTGTAGCCTGTAGCCAGTAGCCTGTAGCCTGTAGCCTGTAGCCTGTAGCCAGTAGCCAGTAGCCTGTAGCCTCTAGCCAGTAGCCTGTAGCCAGTAGCCTTTAGCCTGTAGCCTGTAGCCAGTAGCCAGTAGCCTGTAGCCAGTAGCCTTTAGCCTGTAGCCTGTAGCCTGTAGCCTTTAGCCTGTAGCCTGTAGCCTGTAGCCTGTAGCCTGTAGCCTCTAGCCTGTAGCCAGTAGCCAGTAGCCTGTAGCCAGTAGCCTTTAGCCTGTAGCCAGTAGCCAGTAGCCTTTAGCCTGTAGCCTGTAGCCTGTAGCCTCTAGCCTGTAGCCAGTAGCCTGTAGCCATTAGTGCCCCCGCGCTGTGAGGCTCACGGCGTTCGCTCTCCCCCGCTTATCTCTTCAACTCACAATGCCTCTCGCTGTTTATTTCTCCATTCCTTTATTTATTTACTTTATATAAACGAGCCTGGCATTGAAAATAAATGTTCACGCACACGCACATGCATGCAAACACACACACACACACACACACACACACCTACACACACAGCCACGGGTTCTCATCAGGGGTTGCCAGCTCCCAGCTCAATTTTCTCCTGTTTACTAACGAGGGGAGTTTAAGAAGGAGCGCTGCATGAGCCTTTTAATTTACATTTTTACATTTCATGCCAATAAAGTTAATTTAATTAAACAGAACTGAACTGAGAGAGCGAAAGAGAGAGTTACAGAGACTGAGAAAGAGGAAGAGAGAGATGGGTGGAGGGAGAGTTATAGAGAAAAATAAAGAGACGGATAGAGGAAGAGAAAGATGGATACAGGGACAGTGATAGAGAATTAGGGAGAACGAGAGAGGGACCAGTATGATATATATTTTATTATTTTATTTTCCCCTATAGGTCAATGATTGATAGAGGGACAAAGCGATAGAGGGAGAGGAGGAGAGAGAGGAAGAGTGATAAAGAAAAGGGAGATAGTAAGAATGGGGTCAGTATAGTGTACCTTTCCTTCTTCCCTGGTATATTCCTCCCTCCCCATAGGCCTGTGACGGAGAGAGAGAGAGAGAGAGAGAGAGAGAGGGAGGGAGAGAGAAAGAAAGGGAGGGAGAGAGAAAGGGGGAGAGAGAGGGAGAGAGAAAGAAAGGGAGGGAGAGAGAGAGGGAGGGAGAGAGAAAGAAAGGGAGAGAGTGATAGTGACAGGGGGGCAGAGAGAGAGATTGAGGGAGGAAGAGAGAGAAAAGGAGACAGAGGGAGGGAGAGAGAAAAAGAAAGGGAGGGAGAGAGAAAGAAAGGGAGAGGGTGATAGTGACAGGGGGCAGAGAGAGATAGAGGGAGGGAGAGAGAGAGATAGAGAGAGAGAGATAGAGGGAGGAAGAGGGAGGGTGGGAGAGAGAGGGAGAAAGAGAGATAGAGGGAGGGAGCAAGAGAAATATAGAGGGAGGGAGAGAGAGAGAAAGGGAGAGTGATAGTGACAGGGGGGCAGAGAGAGAGAGAGATTAGTTTTGCCTATTTCCCCTTCTCTATGGGTGCATTCTTCCCTATAGGCCAGAGATGGATAGAAGGACAGAGAGAGAAGGGGGAGAGTTAGGGACAATGTAATGGTGTAGTCCAGGTGGGCAGACCAAACAAGGGAAAGTACAAACACGAGATCCAAAAACAGGGATTCCAAAACCAGAAAATCCAAAGAAACAAATACAAAACTGAAATACAACACAGGAAGGAAATACATATGAGAATCGGAAAGAATGAGAATCAGAATCGCTTTATTCACCCAGTAGTTTTCACATACAAGGAATTTGCTGTGGCTTGTAGGTGCATGCAGACAACATGAAGAATAATACTAAAGTAGAAACATAGATATAAAATAAAGTAGAATGTAAATATAAATAGAAAAATAAAAATAAATATTTGCAATACAAGATGATTCTGAAACAGGGTATGTGAAATATTATTAAAGTGCAACATCTAAAGTCTACGGGGGCGGGATAAGAGTCTGTGACAATGGGGGGTCCCGGGCCTTGTTGATGTTGATGACAGGGAGACAGTGTGTTGATGTAACGTGTCTATGGGGGTGGAGTAAGGGTTCTGTGACAGTGGGCCTTGTTGATGAGGCCAGCTGCAGATGGGAAGAAACTGTTTTTGTGGCGAGAGGTTTTGGTCCTGATGGACTGCAGCCTCCTGGCAGAGGGGAATGTTTGTCCGGGGTGAGAGGGGTCGGCCACAATCCTTCCTGCACACCTCAGGGTCCTGGAGGCGTACAGGTCCTGAAGAGATGGCAGATTGCAGCCAATCACCTTCTCTGCAGAGTGGATGATACGCTGCAGTCTGCCCTTGTCCTTGGCAGTGGCAGCAGCATACCAGATGGTGATGCAGGAGGTGAGGATGGACTCCACTATGGTGGTGTAGAAGTGCACCATCATCGTCTTTGACAGGTTGAACTTCTTCAACTGCTGCAGGAAGAACATCCTC
Source organism: Conger conger (assembly GCF_963514075.1). Classification (NCBI taxonomy): domain Eukaryota; kingdom Metazoa; phylum Chordata; class Actinopteri; order Anguilliformes; family Congridae; genus Conger; species Conger conger. The sequence goes on along the minus strand of NC_083760.1, from coordinate 89,466,368 downwards.
TGCTGGGCTTTTTTGGTGAGGGAGCTGATGTTCAGCTCCCACGTGAGGTCCTGGGAGATAATGGTTGACTCCACAATGTCGACAGGGGAGTCTCTCAAGGTGATGGGGGCAGGTGGGGCTGGGTTCTTTCATATAAGGAGAGGGAGGCGGACACCCTAAATACAGAACAGGTGAAACGAATAACAAAATAACAGAACTACGGAAAGCAACATGGGACAAAACAAAGTGAAACGCTAAGGAAATAGACCAGCACTGAAAACGGAGCAATACAAAGCATAACAGAACAGACTACGGACTGCAAAGTGGGACACAAGACACGGACGACGGAAAAGAAACAGAAAACGCCAAAACACCAAGAACAGCACAGAGAGATAGCCAAAAGGGAAAAAAACAACATGCAAAGGGCAGCTTGTCATGCCAATAAAGCATTTTGAATTTGGACTTGAATTTGTGAAGGAAATAGAGGATAGAGGGAAAGGGAAAGAGAGCGATGGATAGAGAGTGACATCGAGAGAGAGGGGGGTAGAGAGAGGGAGAGAGCGAGAGGGAGAGTCTGATGGTGACGAGGCGCGGAGAGAAAGGTCAGTGCAGTGTATTCTCCGTTCTGCATCGGCTGTGATGTTCTTTCTATAGGTGAGCTGGAAGGTTCGGCCGCTTTCACATAGCAGCAAGCGAGCACACACCGGCCCGATTCCGCACCCACCCACTTACCGACAGGGTCTATGAAAGAGCCCGGTGTCTTTCAGCGCTCAAAAGGGGCTTTTTATCTTTCTTCCTTTTCTCTTAAAAGAAGAGCCGATGCGCCGCAGCGCTTTGGTCTCTCCTTCGGCGGGTCTTCAGACGGGAGGAGGGGTAATGGACGGAGAGAGGAGGATGGATCAGAAGGTGGCCCGGGGGGGGGGGGTTCGCACCCCTGGGGTGTTTGCGCGAGGCCGCAGAAGTTGACCACCATACGAACTGAACCACGTGCCTTGCCTTGGTCGCTCATGTATTATTATTTTTCTTGTACCTTTGTTATTACTTGAAAGCAGTGATTTCTAAAAACCTGTGCCTGGAGATCTGCCATCCTGATTTTGGCACAGCGGACTCTACTAATTAGCAGCTCAATGAGATCTCTAGCTGTTGAATGAGGTGTGCTTTGTAGCCTACAGGACAGTAGATCTCCAGGAACAGGGTTGGGAAACAAAAATGTGCCCACCGACACTCTTCCCAGGAGAGTCCTGATGTGCATCAGGATTGAAGAACCTCTGGGGAATCCTGGGATACCTTCAATCGCTCTGGTTATCTGCCCAGCGAGCAGGCGGCTATCGCTCCAGTGTCGGCGCTAGCTGTCAATACTGCCGGTGGGTCTGGCAGCCATTTTATAAATCAGCCCTACCCTGCTGCGCTGTTCAGCAGATCACTCACCGGGGACTTCCCCTTCTCTCAACAGCAGGTCCTCTTGTGGACTGTGTGCGGGCCACTGCACTGGGGATTCAGGAAAACACAGGACTGAGAGCTGTGCCAGCGGTGGGGTAGATAGTGGGGTAGTGTTAGGTAGTGGGGTTGATAGTGGGGTAGTGTTAGGTAGTGGGGTTGATAGTGGGGTAGTGTTAGGTAGTGGGGTTGATAGTGGGGTAGTGTTTAGTGTTAGGTAGTGGGGTACATAGTGGGTTAGTGTTAGGTAGTGGGGTAGATAGTGGGTTAGTGTTAGGTAGTGGGATAGATTATGGGGTGGTGTTAGGTAGTGGGGTAGATAGTGGGTTTGTGTTAGGTAGTGGGGTACATAGTAGGTTAGTGTTAGGTAGTGGGATAGATTGTGGGGTAGTGTTAGGTAGTGGGGTAGATAGTGGGTTTGTGTTAGGTGGTGGCAGAAAGTGGGGTAGTGTTAGGTAGTGAGGTAGATAGTGGGGTAGTGATAGGTAGTGGGGTAGATAGTGGGGTAGTGTTAGGTAGTGGGATAGATTGTTGGGTAGTGTTAGGTAGTGGGATAGATTGTGGGGTAGTGTTAGGTAGTGGGGTAGATAGTGGGTTTGTGTTAGGTGGTGGCAGAAAGTGGGGTAGTGTTAGGTAGTGAGGTAGATAGTGGGGTAGTGTTAGGTAGTGGGGTAGATAGTGGGGTAGTGTTAGGTAGTGAGGTAGATAGTGGGGTAGTGTTAGGTAGTGGGGTAGATAGTGGGGTAGTGTTAGGTAGTGGGGTAGATAGTGGGGTAGTGTTAGCTAGATGGGTAGATTGTGGGTTAGTGTTCAGTAGTGGCAGAAAGTGGGGTAGTGTTAGGTAGTGAGGTAGATAGTGGGGTAGTGTTAGGTAGTGGGGTAGATAGTGGGGTAGTGTTAGGTAGTGGGATAGATAGTGGGGTAGTTTTAGGTAGTGGGGTAAATAGTAAAAACTGAATCTCTTGACTCTGTGTGTGTGTGTGCATGCTTTTATGCATTGAGTTTCTGCCACATGATTGGCTGATTAGAGTCACTGTTTGTGAATATTGTGCCATCGCTAAGTAAAGTGCTTTTTGTTGTTTTGGCTCTGTACTCCAGCACATTGCATTTGAAATGAGGCAATGCATTTAAAGTGGTTTAAGGACAAATTGTCAGTTTTAACTTGAATGTTCACAACCACACTGTGGTGAACCGTGTAGAAATGATGTCCCTGTTCAGACATCGCCCCCATTTAGGGTGGCCTGAAAAAAGAATCGGAGAGTTGGCTGCTTAGCTTTAACATTGCATTTGTATATGGCCTTTTGGTTAAGTGTGGGTATTATATGATGCATTAGTGAGGTCAGACGAGAAGGTGGAGAAAGGTAGGAGGATTGTGGGTAATTTGAAATTATGGAAGGCAAAAGTCACCAAAATTCTTTTTTTTTTGCAAATAAATGTATAGAGAAACTGCACACTGCGACTGGTGCGTAATTAAACTCTGGAACGTTAATCAGAGGTTTAGGCCTGCTGTTCGTGTCAGTTTCGAGAGGATCACGAGGGTTTATCCGCAATCCATACAGTTATTAACCTCTTTTTTTGGAAACTTGACAATAATTCCTCGGACGGACGGACAAAAGTTCTGAGCATCGGCTGAGTAATGTTACATTACAGGCTTTGATTCTGAAACCATGACCACTCGCTGTGTGAAAAAATACTTCCAAATATCTGTACGGAATTTCTCCTTTGCCAATTTCCATTTGTGACCTCTAATCTGCTCACCCTAGAGAATTGCCTATAGCATAATGAATGATGTACAAATGCATTAACATAGCTGTAGAGATTAATTTCTCAGTAGTAATTAGTTGACAACTACATTAGATCACGCCAATGGAACCTAGGTGTTACTGCACACTACGATAATAACTGTATAAATTCCGCACAGATATTAGGAAGTATTTTTTCACACAGAGAGTGGTTCACTGCGCGGAACAGCCTGCCAGGTCATATAGTGGAGGCAGAAACACTGGGGGTTTTCATAACCAGGCTTGATACGGTGCTAGATACTATCCAGCTTTTAGGCAAACTGAGCAGTATGTACACTTCGTGGAAGGAAAAGACGAGCATTGTTGGGCTGACTGGCTTGTTCTTGGCATTACCTTATGTTATGTTATGTTATGTTATGTTATGTTAACAAAGGCTCATTATTAGTTCAGTGGGCGAAGCAAAGTTTTCGCGTAGGTTACCAAGACGAGTACCGTGGTCCACCCAGTTACTCAATTGCCATCCGCATAACTTTCATTGAAATGTAACTGAACGTTCTGTGGAAATCCCAGTGGGTCTTTAACCCTTATGTAGTCTTAAAATTCTGTATACTCCTCTTGTCCTAAAGCAGCTTAATTGACTTTTAAACCCCAAATCTATTTTTGCATGAAGAAACAACCTGTCATTCATCACAAACTTTGGCATCAAATGTCAAGTTGAAAAAAGATTGTTTAGGGTGTTTTCTCTGCTGTTAAACATAGTGGCCGGGTAATTTCTGACCCTTAAGACAACATGAGGGTTAAAGGGTTGAGACTCTAAAAAGCCCAGTCTCTGGCTCCTGTGGCGTTGGCCTGCTGCTGAAACGCTGGATTCTGAGCCGCTGTGGCTAAGAGCCGTGTGGATGAACGCGTGTGCCGTGTGTCTAAACCGCGGACGTGGTTGGATGGGAAGTTGGGGTTCATTTATGAGGAAAACCTGGAGAAGAAAGCGCCACAGTGTGAGATCATTGTCACGGCGCTCATAAAACATTCATAGAAAGCGAACCCTTTTTGCTATCCCCCCGACGGGCAACGTGAGATGAAACATGACATTATGTATTTTTATAACACACGCAAGCCTTTATCAAGAGCAGTGTATGAAGCATGGGTTTTTGAAAAGCGAGTTAAGATTAAACAATTAATAGAAAGCAAAGTTTTGCCATACCCCTGACAGGCATCGCTATGCTTCGAAACGTGACCTTGTTTGTATAACATTTGCCTTTCTTCGAGAGTGGTTTAAAAAAAAGCGAGTTTTTTAAAAACATGAATGCATGAAGTCGTCCTGTCTGAGGAGGCAGTAAGAGATCGATTTGTTCCTGAAGCTGGAAACCTTGGACTCATGACACCCTTTTGTTTTGTGTGGCATTGAAAACCACGTGGTGCGAAACCCACAGGCAAGGCCACTCCATTACATCTGCAACACGGAGATGTTTCACATTCCTACACAGTAGCAGCTGTTTTTTTTATTTTACTCAGGCACATCAAGTTACGTGCCTCACTCAAGGGTACAAGGGCCCCTTGCATTTCACACCTAAATCTAGGAACCTAAATCTTGCATTTGTATTTGCCTCGGTACTGTAGTTCCTGAAGTTGTAGATGTCTTGGTATGGTAGTTCCAGACTTGGCCTATCTACCTTGTGTACTGGACTTATGTGCAAGGCCTTACAACCAATCCTATATGAATCGTATCTTATCTGACATGTTCAGTTGTTTGTTGTTTGACCTTGATACGCACTGGCTTGCATGCCGCTGTTGGTAAAAGCATCTGCTACATAAAATGTAATGCAATGTAATGTTTTTTTATGATAGGTTTTTTAATCACTGTGCTACACTGCCACCATGTTGTACACACTGAGTACACACTGTACACGCATTTTTTGGTCCCTCAGTTTGTGACAGGTTGATGGTATAATGTGAAATTCTAAGCTGGTGCAGATCGCTGATTTGTAGGACTTCAGACCACTGAGGGGTATCAGGGAGCCGGTGACAAATTTCCGGGAGACTTCCAGACCTTCCGGGCGGGACCGATGTTTCACACTGTGTCTTTCCTACACAATGTAAAATTGAACAACGTTCCAACCCGTTAAATGTTCCCTCTGGGAACTAGAAGTAGAAGTTAGGAACTCTCAATCTTTCCTTTGAGCAAGAAAACATCAGCGCATCCTCTGCGGAAGTATTTTTTCTTCAGAAAGCCCGACGTATAAATGGTCGACCCCGTGGATCCACCTCTCCCCATCTGCCACGTCTGCAGCTGACGTTTTGAGCTAAACGACCTTCCATTTTCCTAATTCACACTTTTTCCCCGATTTCTCGCCACTTTTCCTAGCCTCTCTCGGTGGATGGAGTAGAAAAGTTGGAAGTTGGAAAAAGAAAAAAGAGGAGAAGAATAAGCGATTGGGCTGAGCCCTGAGCAGGAGCTAGGCCCCTGAACCTTTCACCCTTTCCTCCCCCCCGGGAGCCTATTGGGCTGTTTTGTGACGTGCTCTGGAGCGTTAGTCTGTGTAGCGCTCACGCTCCAACTCACTGTGGCACGGAGGCATCCCTCTCTTTCTCTCCCTCTCCACCTCCCTCCCTCTCTCTCTCCACATCCCTCTCCCTCTCTCTCTCCACCTCCCTTTCCCTCTCTCCCTCTCTCCCACCTCCATCTCTCTTACCCTCTCTCCCTCTCTCCCACCTCCATCTCTCTTACCCTCCCACCTCCCTCTCCACATCCCTCTCACTCTCTTCCTCCCATCTCCCTCTCCCTCTCCCGCTCTCCCTCCCACATGCTTCTCCCTCTCTCCCTCCCACCTCCGTCTCCCTCTCTCCCTCTCTCCCTCCCACCTCCCACTCCCTCTCTCCCTCTCTCCCTCCCACCTCCCACTCCCTCTCTCCCTCTCTCCCTCCCACATGCTTCTCCCTCTCTCCCTCCCACCTCCGTCTCCCTCTCTCCCTCTCTCTCCCTCTCTCCCCCCCACCTCCGTAGAGAGAAGAAAGAAAGACATCCAAACCCAGACAAGAGCGAGCAAATGAAGGTGTAAAAAAACAAGATAATGCAAAAAGAAAAATGAGCGAGAGAGAGAGTGAGATAGTGCAGAAAGATGGGAAGTGATTGTGCTGACGTAAAAACAATGTTCTGATTCTCAGCTGAGGAGCTGCTGTAGCCCTGGGCAGAGGCACTTAGCCCCAACTGCCTCGGTAAATATCGAGCTGGATAAATGGAGCGTACGTTTAAAAAATAAAACCGTGTGAGTTGCAGTATCTGGGGAACGCCGATACATAATGTAAATCCATTAAATTATGAACAGCTGAAAAAATATGCCTTCATAAATTAAAATATTAGCTACATTAACTTCACCATAAAAAATATTCAAATAAGTATATGGAAAAAGGGAAGAAAGAAACCAAACCAAAAAATGTCCACACAAACTCCCATGCACACAAATAAAAAACAAACCACAGCCTGCAACAGAAAAGCAGTAACAAAAGCACAGCGTTAGTTACCCACACCTAAATAAGGCCTAATAAGGCATCTATAGCTGCATTATAAACCATTAATAATTACGTTATTAATGCTTTTTCCAGTGTTTCCAAATGTTGGTACATTATTTTGATTTACACAGTGGTCCCTTCTGTGGTAGTCTCAGTCACGCACAAGGCAACCTCACACCTTATCAACAACGCACACACTCACTGTAAAATGACAAAACCCCTTTATTTCACACCATGCCAGCCAGCAGGGAGTGAGCTCTTTACCCAGCTTACTCCCAACATTTCGTCCCATTGGGGATTATTTTCTCCCCACTGTGGAGTTTTTTTTTTTTTACCTCATTTGCTTTCTATCTGGGGGTTCAGGCCTGGGTTTTGCCCTGCTGTTACTCTGTAAAACTTAGTTCCCAGGGGGCCGCAGTGTCTGCAGGTTTTTGTGGTGTCCTTTCAATACGCTGACCATTAGCCAATCAATGACTTGAATGAACCACAGGTGCTGAGAACATCCAATTACCTGGGTTTGGTAATCAGCACAATCCTTCAGCCAGGAGGAAGAGCTAACGACTGAAATGAGCTGGCTGAGTTCATGGGGGAAAGAAACACATGGCAGGACTTTTACTTTCTGACACCCTGGACTTTCCACCTCTGAGTGTGGTACAGCAGTTGGAGAACTGGGATAGTATCCTAGGAGTTGTAGGTTTGAGTCCGGGGTCAGCCCCTGCTGTTGTAGCCTGGAGAAAAGACAATAAACCAGAGTTGCTTTATTATACATGCTCTGTACGTTCGCTTGTACAAATCTACCTTAAGCTGTGTAAGTAGTTCTGGTTCAGAGTGGTTGCTACTCCCGAAACTCCCAAAACTTAAAGGTGACGCTTGAAAGGTAATGCATCTCGAGGGGGGACTTGTTCTGAAATTCCTGCTGCATTTTTAATTCATATCTTAAGTTCTGAAAACGCTTCATAGTGTAAGGTAAGTCTTTGAGCTACCAGCACCCTCCAGGGTGATACAGTGAAAAAAAAAAGAAGAAGTGGTCTTTGTCTTGGAATGAGAAAATGTTTTCTTCTCTCAAGTAGAAATATAAGCTTGTTTAAAGTAACATTTTGCGTTACAAGTGAAATTGTTCAAGCTCATTGGCAAATGACTAAAATGTCTCACACCATTGGCAACAGTCATAGTCATAGAAATAAGATTTTAAGTCGAAATATGAGACTGAAACGCTTGTTAAGAGTGACCTTTTTATTTTTTATTTTTTTGCAATGTGCACAGTCAGCCATTTTTCTGCCTGAAGGCTCATCACACCAGCAGCTGAGATAGGCAATGTTTTCCGAACCAGTTAAAATGGCAACTCTTGGCAGGAAACACAAGACCCCCACTTCCCGTTCTGCAGTCAGTGCCATGGAATCTTTTATTGGCTAAAATGTGCCAGGACCTTAGTTGCAACCTCTTGTCCATCTTGCCCAATCCCAACAGTGAGACCGTTTGTACATAGTCCTAATGAGTGGCTGCCCCCTACTGTCCAAACAACCACAATGCAGCCCAGCTTCCTCCTGTCGCTGGGGGCCGCCTGTAGCCTTGTGTCTAAGGTGTCTGTAGTCTAGGGGCTAAGGTGTCTGTAGCCTAGTGGCTAAGGTGTCTGTAGTCTAGTGGCTAAGGTGTCTGTAGCCTAGTGGCTAAGGTGTCTGTAATCTAGTGGCTACGGTGCCTGTAGCCTTGTGGCTAAGGTACCTGTAGCCTTGTAGCTAAGGTGACTGTAGCCTTGTGGCTAAGGTACCTGTAGCCTTGTGGCTAAGGTACCTGTAGCCTAGTGGCTAAGGTGACTGTAGCCTTGTGGCTAAGGTACCTGTAGCCTTGTGGCTAAGGTGCCTGTAGCCTAGTGGCTAAGGTGACTGTAGCCTTGTGGCTAAGGTGACTGTAGCCTTGTGGCTAAGGTACCTGTAGCCTAGTGGCTAAGGTGCCTTTAGCCTAGTGGCTAAGGTACCTGTAGCCTAGTGGCTAAGGTGACTGTAGCCTTGTGGCTAAGGTACCTGTAGCCTAGTGGCTAAGGTGCCTTTAGCCTAGTGGCTAAGGTGCCTGTAGCCTAGTGGCTAAGGTGACTGTAGCCTTGTGGCTAAGGTACCTGTAGCCTAGTGGCTAAGGTGCCTTTAGCCTAGTGGCTAAGGTGCCTTTAGCCTAGTGGCTAAGGTGACTGTAGCCTTGTGGCTAAGGTGCCTGTAGCCTAGTGGCTAAGGTGCCTGTAGCCTAGTGGCTAAGGTGCCTGTAGCCTAGTGGCTAAGGTGCCTGTAGCCTAGTGGCTAAGGTACATGACTGGGACCCAGAAGGTTGGTGGATCAAGCCCTGGTGTAGCCGCACTCTAATCTGCACAGCTGTTGGGCCTTTCCTCCAGGGGCAATTGTCCCCTGCTTAGTCTAATCAATCACCTCACACGAAACTGTTTCTAAACAGTACAAAATCCTGCAGTCTTGATTCTGGAATTGTAAAAGTCTAAATGTTAAAATAACTACATTTAATGTACATAGATAGTGTACATTGTAAAATGTTATTGACTTAAAAAAAAATCTGTTGCCCTTACCTTGACGATGCGAGAGAAGCCAGATAGCAATTTTTGAAAACTATAATTTCTATGAAACTCCAATAAAAAGAAAAGTAACCATTGATTTCACCCCTGAATTCCCTGCTCCAAAAACAGCAGGGGGGGGCGGTACTGCAGAAAAACATTTCATCTGATGTGTCTGCAGATGAAAACGCCGCCAAACTGAGATGAGATGATGTGATGGTCCTTATGCTGGGAGTAGATGTTTGCAATAAACCGTAAGGTACAGACACTGGCTGAAATTTAGCTCCAGTTATTTTTTATGATGCCAATCCCCCATCCAACAGCTGGCAGGTTCTCATGGGCTCCCCAGTTCTTGCAATATTCCCTGCTGTCACTGTGAATAAATCAGAACCCAAACAGAGGGCCTGCGATTTAGCAGCCTGTAGCCTAGCAGCATGTCTGGGCCCTGGAAGCCCTGGTGTAGCCACAATAAGATCCATGCAGCTGTTGGGCCCTTGAGCAAGGCCCTTAAACCCCACATTGCTCCAGGGAGGATTGGCCCCTGCTTAGTCTAATCACTTTGGGTAAAAGCTTCAGATAAATAACTGTAATGTAATCGGATAACTGACTCATCCTGCTGCTGATTCTACTTCAGTTCAGGAGAACATGCAAACTCCGCACAGACACGGGGAGGACATGCAAACTCCACACAGACACGGGG
>NC_083760.1:89433952-89451452 GCF_963514075.1 Conger conger | reverse complement strand
GCTCTATTATCATCTCAGCATCGCTGCTGGTTTGGCCAGTTTCCCATCCCCACCTCCTGCCCAGAGCCTGTAAATCAAACACGTGGCGTGATGAAGGAGAGTTTCACCTCACCTGCTGCATTTCAGAGGCCCTGACTCTGCAGACTCACTCTCAGAAAAACCTGCTGCAACCAATCTTGTCAGAAAATACTCTGTTTAGAAGTGTTCTGATTTTATATTGACAAGCTATTTTACGATCCCAATGTTGTAGCGAAAATGGTTCCTTGTTTTGTAACCTGAGTGGGCACAAAACAGCCTTGATCACAAAAAAAAATATCCTTACCTTCTATGTGTTCTGAAAATCCACAGATCACGCAAATCACCGTGACGTGGGTATGCTTATCAAGGTAAAAAAAAAAGAAAATAAATCTTTTAGGTCTGGAACATTTCCACTATGTTTGAGCCTGTTTCTTTCTTTTTTCAGTAATACTTCTAATCCTGACTCTTCTAAAACAAGCTCCTAAGCATTACCTTTCAGGAGAGACTGAGCTTAAGCCTGTCAAAGGGGTTCAAGAACAGTAAACGTTTTGGATATGTCATTTTTCGGGCTCATGTTCAAAAAAAGAAGGGATTAATCTCTCTGTATCTGTGTGGGGAACACCACTAGCTTTAGAAATGCTCAACAATGCATCAATATCTGCATTAGACACCAGTAATAGACGGTACAGGGATTTAACCCTTTAAGGTGTGAGGGCGCAAGCGCCATTTTTATCAATGCTTAATAGATCATCACTATCTGCATTACTGCTTATTAATGCTTAATAGACCATCAATATCTGAATTACTGCTTATTAATGCTTAATAGATCATTGATATCTGCATTACTGCTCATAAATGCTTAATAGATCATTAATATCAGCATTATAGACTATGAATAGAGATGAGTGTAATTGAAGGGCCTTATTTTGACGCAGTCTGACGCAGGGAGGTGCACACTGCGGCCCTGGAGGTCGGCAGGGCGTGCTGGGTTCGATTGTGACTCTGATCCTAATTAATCAATTAAAGCAGGCCGTTACACAGTTGGCTCAGCTCACCCCGCGTTCGCTGGGTGTGGATTTTGTGGCCGATTTTACGGTGGAAATAAAAAAAAACCTGACACGCCTGGATGGGTCAAGCGGTCTCATCTCATTTTCTCCTTATTTACACTGGCCCGAAACCTGCAATCATGTGTTGAATCTGATGATGATGATGATGATGATGATGATAGTGATTACGACGAGCCGAAGGTCATTTTTTCCATTCGGTGCTCCTGTTTTCCCCTGAGATGGCTCATCCTGGACCTGCCTTGTTTACGAAACCCCCCCCCCCCCCCCCGAATTGCCCCGCCTCTCCACAGCCGTCCTCCATTACGGCCCCGGCTGTGCCAATCCCAGGTCTTCACAGGCTGGAGGGGAGCAAAGGATCATGGGACGCCCCCCGAGAAGTCTCGATGTCAGCAAGTTTTTTTTACACAGAGAGGTCACTGCCTGGGCCAGGGACGGTTTGATTGTACGTCTACAGGAGCAGCTGCCGATTCAGTAGCACTACCGTAGCATCTGTTGTACGTTGCTGCACTCAGATGAAATGAGATGCCATATGTTCCGTGCCCATTATCCGTAGGGCAGCCATTCACAATGACTGGAATCGTTGCTGAACGGGGTTGGGGCAGCCTGGAGCCTAGTGGCGAAGGTATGTGACCGGAAGGTTGGTGGTTCAAGCCCCGGTGTAGCCACTGTAAGATCTGTGCAGCTGTTGGGCCCTTGAGCAAGGCCCTTAAACCCACATTGCTCCGAGGGGAAGGGGATTGGACCCTGCTTAGTCTAATCAACTGTCGCTTTAGATAAAAGCCTCAGCTAAATAACTCATTGTTTGTATTTCTATGAGCGTTATGGCCAATGCCAGCACCTGATCTCTACTCAAAGTTTCTCTGCCTGGACTCATTTTTGAGAGATTTAGTCATAGAGGCAGGGACCCCCAGTGGGTTGTCACAGTACAGGGTACTCCCTCGAGCAGTAGTGCCTCTCGACCGTGAACTGCAGAAAACACAGAGACACAGTGATGACGGTGACGTCGCCGGTTGACTTTCCACGGGCTTGTGAAAAGCATTTGTGAAACTGCAGCAATGTGGATTTTTCTTGCCGCCATTTTGTAAAAATTGTAGCCCGGGTCTAGGGAAAAGGTGGGACATATAACAATATATGGTCATGATGTCTTGGTGAGGCCTGGATGCAAGATAGCATGCAAGATTGGCCTTGACGCGCTGTCCAATATTCATGCTCAAAAGGTATTGTTTAGGGTTAAACACGCTGGGAATAATCAGTCTTGTGTGGATTATTGTCAGCTCCCCCTACAGGAACCATCTTTGGGCCCCTGCTGCCCCACCCTGCCTGCCCCTCCCTCACTGTGGGGCGGGGGGCTGCCATGGTTTTTCAAAAGGGTGGGGGGATAGAGAAAGGAACTAGAGCAATAGAGGGGAGAGAGAGAGAGGGATGGAGAGGGAGAGGGAGAGAGAGAGGGAGAGAGAGGGAGGGATGGAGAGGGAGATGAAGAGAGAGTGAGGGATGGAGAGGGAGATGGAGAGAGAATGAAAGGGAGAGAGGGATGGCCAGAGAGAAAGAGAGAGGGAGAAAGCAAAAAAGTATATGAAATAGAGAAAGAAAAAGAGAGAAAGACAGAATTAGTGAGAGTAAACTACAGAAAGAGAGAGAGAGAGAGAGAGAGAGAGAGGGAGGGGAAGAGATTTTACCCCTTTGAGAGGTTAAATTCAGAGCAGCCTAATATGTTTTTTGGCATGGGTGGGAAGTGTTTAAAATACATTAATTTTAAATGTGCATTTGTATGTATTAAAATTCATACCTAATATGGACTGCTTGCCTCCATTACGTTTGATTGCTGTGCCTCTGTGCCATCGGCAATTCAACCTACACTTTTATTATAATTATATAAGTGTATTTGGGACTAATTTAACATTTTTCTAACACAATATATTTCAGCAATTTCTTTTTTTTTTTACCCATCTCTCTTGGGTTTGTCCTCTGTGAGACACTGTAGGGGTCGCGACCCCTGGATGTACAGCGGCACTGCCAGGCCCTGTGACACGCGCTCCCCTCTTGCTCCATTTCCAATGAGGGTTAATGTCCGCAGGCAGACATTTTGGCTCCAGCGGCTCCAGCGGCCCCGCGCGCTGAGCTCTATTAGGGCTAACTAATGACGTTGTGAAAGAAGGCGATGTCTGGACAGGGGGCATCTGCACATGCTTCTCCTGCATGATTTGTTGGGGCTTTCATTGATCGGGCCACGGAGATTGCAATTAGGGCGGGTAATTCTCCGGGACTGGGGGGCTGTTCTGAATGCAGGGGGGAGCCTGGTCTGGCTGCTGATGGGGGGGGGGGGCGGGGGCGGGGGCGGTGGGAGAGGGGGGTGTTCTCACCTGTCAGTCAGCACGCAGGCCGCCCCTCAGATCAGCACTGAGTAATCCTCGCTGATCTCCCTGGGGCCCGGGCCCCAGCAGGCTCCACAGGGACCCGAGAGGCCTTCAGATACATTCAGAAAACACAGGACCTGGAGTGTGAGAGGAAACACACACACCAGATACATTCAGAAAACACAGGACCTGGAGTGTGAGAGGAAACACACACACCAGATACACTCAGAAAACACAGGACCTGGAGTGTGAGAGGAAACACACACACCAGATACACTCAGAAAACACAGGACCTGGAGTGTAAGAAGAAACACGCACACACACATAGGCATTGAAACACACACACACACACATACAAACACACATGCACGCCTGTGCACACACACACATGCACAAGGGTGCATGGACATAGACACACATGCACACACACATGCACACACTCGCAGGCACACACGCACACATGCACACACACCCACACACACACGCGCGCACACACAGACACAGGCACACACACACACCAGGCAGAATGTTGTGGCAAGGACAGACTGAAAAATAGGCACTTACTTAATTCATGTTTTGATACAGCCACTCGTAGCCACTTATCGAGTACGAAATCCATTCAAAATTCAGTTCTTTTTCAGTCAGGCTACAACAAGCTCGGGTTCAAAACATACTGTATATTCTGATGAATCAGTTTTGGTGCAATGCAGATGTTGGCTTGAAGTCACATTTTGCTTTTCTCTGATTAAAGCTTCATGTAGCTAATCTTTACTAGCTAGCACATTTATATCCTTTTAATAAAAATAAAAACAAGCAACATTACGCAATTTAATTTGAGTCTGTTGGATGAAGATAGTCTCATGTTGAACCCCTTGAGTGAGATAAACAAAAGGGCATTGTTTTCACTGTACAAGCATCCCGCACTCCTTTTCATTTTCTCTGTGCAGAATGCACACACACACTTTAAGGGCTTACTTACTGTGCATTTGCCGAGGAGTTGAAAGTTGATACAGCTCTTACCGTTGCCTTTGGATCACCTCTCCAGCTCCTCGCGAATACTCACTCACTAGTTCATGTACTGTGTGTACTGTGTGTGCGTGTGTGTGTGTATGTGTGTGTGTGCCTCAATGCCTCCGTATGTGTGTTTCAATGTGTGTGTGTGTTTCAATGCCTGCATTTGTGTGTTTCAATGCGTGTGTGTGTGTGTGTTTCAATGCCTGCGTGTGTGTGTGTTTCAATGTGTGTGTGTTTCAATGCCTCTGTGTGTGTGTTTTAATGCGTGTGTGTGTGTGTGTTTCAATGCCTGTGTGTGTGTGTGTTTCAATGCCTATGTGTGTGTGTTTCAATGCGTCTGTGTGTGTGTGTGTTTCAATGCATGTGTATGTGTGCTTCAATGCCTGTGTGTATGTGTTTGAATGGGTGTGTGTTTGTTTGCGTTTGAATGGGTAGCTCATGTACTATGAGATTAAGAATGATTTTCTGTGCCATCACAGAGGAAGGTGCACTCTGTGCGCCCGTTTCTGATTGGTTGCGAGCCGTTTCTGTTTCTGGTAAGTTACGTACACGTTGCCCGCCGTCAGTCTCAAATGGAGTCTCTGTTCCCGCAGATTGGTATTATGGCTGTGCATTATGTTGCTGTTATTATGTTGATGTTATGACACGCTGGGCCTAGGCCAGCGATTCACACATTCTCTGCAGCTGGCAAGCCAAACATTCAAATCTTTTGACAGACACTGTTAACCAGAGTGATGACAGAGAGCAGAACGCATACGATAATCTAAAACAGGCGGCTTATTTTTAGAAACAGCGGCGCCACTCCAGAAACCTGGAGGCCTTCTACTGTTACCTTCCTACCAAGGGTTCACAGTCCTGTTCGCACACACACACACACACACACACACTCTCACACACACACACACTCACACTCACACGGACACATACACACATACACACACTCACACAGGCACACACGCACACACACACACACACACACACACACACACTATCACACACACACACACATACATACACACACATACACACACTCACACACACACACACACACTCACACACACACACACACACACACTCACACACACTAACTCAGTGAGTATGCATTGTCAGTGTGTCAGGTCTACAATACTAAACGCAAGGGCAGGAGGGATTCAGTCAGCAGGGTCATCATTGGCTCACTCCGCAACAGCGACTCCTCTGGCCAAATGTGCACCTGCGGTCTGTTGCACCAGCTGCTCACCTCAGAGTGACTGCACAGCTCAGCGTCCAGACTACACAGTTCAAGTACTGAACTGCACAGCTCAGTGACTGGACCGCACAGCTCAGCCACCGGACTGCGCAGGTAAACAGAGCCGCATAACTGTGCTCACCTGCCCGTGACCATCCTGAGTCTGTGGGGGAGTTTTCAGCGATGAGGCCGGCTGATTAATGAGAGTGCGCGTGTGTGTGGGACGGGCCCTGACCCCACGCCGGGGTGGAGGGTGGTCACCCCCGCGTGACGCATCCTCACGATGGGCGTTGTTTATGCAGGGTGGGTGGGCGACGCAACGCTAACCAGTGCGCCGTGCGAAATCGGCAGGTACAGCCGATTTTCCCTTTCCCTTTGTTCCGGCTGTGAGGTCACAAATGATGTGACTGGAATGTTTTCCGAACCGAACATTCTTACGCTGATGTGTGACAGTCACTATTGTCAATTGAAAAAAAAGGTAGATGAGTTCTAGAACGCTGACTTGGAATAAGAATACAAATAAGAAACATTCCCAAAACCTTATATTTCAAACGGATGAACGCAGTTATTTTCAGTGCATGGCACTCAGAGCATTCCTAACAGGGAGCAGATATGAAACAAAGAACGGAAAAAGATCAAATTAGCACAGTAAATTAAAAAAAAAAAATAAGGAGACTGACATTAAAAATGATCACAAAGAGATACATGAAATACGCATTCATTCCAGACCCAAATATATGTTTTGCATGCAAGTGTGATTCGGACATTATCTAAGTGTGATTATTTACCAAAGGCACGACCGTGCCTATGTGCAGATTTTATATTGAATACTGGAGAACATAAATAATTTGTCATTAGTCTGCTAGGGTTTGACGGGACATCTAAATAATCTTATTCCAAATTATTATTTGACATTGTTAGGCCCAGTACATTCTTATCTGTCATCAGTCACAGGCTCATCTATTGCATCACAATGGGATCCCCTATTGCATCACAATGGGATCTTCCTGCTCTAATCTCCTTCCCAGCTCCCTGGTGTATCCGTGGTGATTCTCTGTCCTGTGGAATGGATCCCCCCCCCCCACCCTTTACCCCCAGGGGTTGCCATGGACCGTAATTACCTGTCACATTCCTCCATCGTCATGGCAATTGCCCCACATGCATTATCGCACCCCCCCCACCCCCCTCGCCTGCTTCTGTCTCCCGGGGGTGACGGGGGATGTCCTCTGGGCTGAAGGTCCTGTGATAACAGACCTTTCATATCTCCACAGCCCTTCTCTCAAAAACATAAATACACAAACAGACAAACAGACAAATAAATAAATACATATTCCCAGCCACTGGCGGGATCATTCTGAATTTGCGAATGCTTAGTTCATCATTAGCTAATAGCTTATAAGTGACCTATAACCAAGCATTATTATTATAAAGTTTCCCAATAGTCCTCCTGGTGTGAATGAGGAGGCATGCCCCCCCTGTTCTGACAGGCTTGAGCTGGGTTGAGCAGGTGGAGCAGGTTGAGCAGGAATGAGCAGGTTGTGCAGGATGGAGCAGGCCTGAGCAGGTATGAGCAGGTTGAGCAGGTTGGAGCAGGTTGAGCAGGTATGAGTAAGGTGGAGCAGGTTGAGCAGGGTGGAGCAGGATGGAGCAGGCCTGAGCAGGTTAAACAGGATGGGGCAGGTTGAGCTGGATTGAGCAGGTTGAGCTGGTTGAGCAGGTATGAGCAGGTTGAGCAGGTTGAGCAGGCCTGAGCAGGCCTGAGTAGGCTTGGAGAACAGGAAAAGGGCTGTTAATAGGCTCCATTTTGAGGAGAGCTGGGTCAGGGTCGGAGCTGAACTCTGAGTGAGCTGTTCGGAAAGCGCGGTCCATTAATTTATGTCCCGCGCCTCTTCAGGCATGAGCAGTAACCATACATCAAACGGCCAATATAGCATGAAATTAAGATTAATGCGCAGAAATCATGTTGCACAATCAATCTCGCCGCACCGTTAAAAATGTTCTATTGAGCAGGATTGATGGCAAGCAGTATGATGCTTTGCAACAAAAAAAAAAAAAATCTTTTCAAAGCCAATGGCAGAATAAAAAGAAACCCAGTTAGCCACTGGCCAGAACCTTTGCAGATCCAGCTCAGACTCGCTGGCTATCTGGGATGCAACTTTGACTCTCCCTGAGAAAGAAGGTGACCCTGAGCTACTAGATCTCTTGCCTTAATTCGGGTCACCTCCAATGTGTAGCGTAATCATGCGGAACTTGCATTTACACAAGAAGCAGGAATTAAGCCATGCTTTCGCTGCACAATTGGTCACACGTGATTACTGGTACTGCCGGGGCGTCTGGAGGTAATGAGATTTGTCCTTCACAGACGGCTGGTTACAAGGATGGCCTGTGAAAGACTCCTGCCTTGATCGTGTCCCCCCTGTCCGTTCATAGGACATTTATTTTCTTTGCTCAACCCTGGTCACGGTGTGAGGTCACAAAGATGTGATCGGGGTGTTCTAAACTGAACGTTCTAACGCTGATGTGACAATCACTGCTGGTGACTGAACGCCGTGGAGTTCTAGAACACTGACTTGGAGTTTCGGAATTTCTGAATTAAGGGGGGAGGGGTGGGATTGGACATGTTCAGTCCCATGCTATACACTAAATTCATTAAAAAAAAACCCCCCCAAAAAAACTGATTGGTAAAAAACACATCATCCTGCTTCATTCAGGTGCACAAATCTGTTTCTCACACAAGTGTGTTACTCACACAAGGCTGTGTGCAGGTGGTTGCACCCCGTATGTATGTGGACATTTTTTTCTTCACTTTTCATGGACTGGAATTCTTCAATCGGTTTTGCTAATTAGACCCCATTTTTCCATGTTATTCCAGAGTGTTCCAATTAGTTCCGTCTAATCGGAGATGGAAGAGATGGCTGGATGAGGATCAGAGCATTCTCCACTGGAAGTGTGCAGTTAAAGAACGCGTGGTTTCATGGAAAGAAGGTCAGCTCCTTCTCCACTCATCAGAGACAGATATTAATGAGTTACGACTGGAATATTAATGAGGTATGACAGGAATATTAATATATGACGGGGGGGGGGGGGGGGGGGGGCTTTGTATAAAAAGGGCTGTAATTCCTACATGGTTCAACTAAACTCAAACTAAATCACACGGTCTGCACTTTAACCTTCAAGTCCAACGTGCAGGAGTACAGAGCCAAAGCTACTGTCACTGTCCAACTACATACATGCTGCTCTATATGTCATAAGACACAACTCCTTACCAGTATTAGCAGCACGGATTTATTATAAATGTGTGGATGAATAATATTTTATTCCTGTGAAGCCTTTGTGTGTTCAGATACCTCCCCAGGTTTTGGTTAATATGAGATTCTGAGAAAGGAAATTCTGAAATTGTGGGAAGAAAAGTATTTTTGTACTCTTAACAAACAGGCAGTCTTCCCTGCGCACCAAATTGAGTGTGAAACCAGCAGCAGTGGGGACTATGTGTACTGTATGCTATTAGAGTTAAAAGTAGCCTTTCACAGTTGCTTTTACACAGAAAATGTTTCTTTGTAATGATTTTCATTGCCCGAAATCCTTCTCCAATTGGATCCAATTTTAGATTTTGTACCATCGGCAGAGCGAATCGTAGACACCCTTCAGAACTAACAGACACTTTTGGGGAAACGTCGGGCCCTATCGCAGGGGAAAGGACTGAATCCCAAAGTTTCAGGCTCTGATGGACGAGAGTTGCTACCAGCTCTCATTGCACATTCTTACATTCTTATTACTGTATTTGAATGGAAAATTGCAAAGGTGAGAATTGCTGGTTAAAACCCAGCCTGGTCTAATGCGATGCATTAGCGTCTCCTCTGAAATTTTAATTGAATATTCCAGACACACAAAAGTCTAATTTACACCGGGGATTTGCAAATACACTTCACATACAATGTATTAGTGGTTAAGCTGTTCTTCAGACCAAATTTAAACATGGGGAAGAAATGTGATCTAGGTGACCTTGACTGTGGCATGATTGCTGGTGCCAGACAGGGCGGTTTGAGTATCTCAGAAACTCTTGATCTCCTGCAATTTTCATGCACAACAGTCTCCAGAGTTTGCAAAGAATTGCGTGGAAAACTAAGAACATCCACTGAGCTGCAAAGGCTAGACTGATCGAAGCTGACAAGGACGTGACAGTAACGCAAATAACCACGCATTACAACAGTGGTATGCAGAAGAGCATCTCTGAACACACAACATGTCAGAAAATACATAATTACAGTGTTCCTAACTGAACATTCTAGTGCTGATGTAACAATCACTACAAGTGACTAAAAGCAGGGGAGTTAAAAACTCTTAAAAAGGGTTAATATGATCATGGCTTTTGTGTCCTTATATGTGTTTTATTTGTTGTTCACTTTTGAATAAGGGAGATCAAAACAGGCAACCTAACGATTAGCTCCACAACCCCTTGCACACCTGTTACCCAGGTGATGACTGTAAATGTGAACTCAGGTGACTAACCCATGAAATCTAGATATAATTAATAATCATAGCTGCACTACCAGGTCCTTTCACCTTCAGTTCACAGGTAGTTTTTGCACCTGTTTGCACCTGTTGGCAGCCATCGTGGGTGTGGCCTCAAAGTCCAAGCCCATGGAAAACCTCTACGGGCATTTCTAGACCAGCCGTAGATTTCTGTCCCTTCCCTCTCTCTCTCACTCTATCTCTCCCTCTCTCTCTCTCTCTCTCTCTCTCTCTCTCCCTCTCTCTCTCTCTCTCCCTCTCTCCCTCCCCCCCTCTCTCTCCGTGTGCTCATATGCTTTAATGAGCCGTGAGGAGCAGGGTGGTGTTAGAGTCTGGGGAGTCCGTGGCTCTCCCAACGGCAGTTGTTGTATGTTGTTAAATGTGTCAGAATTATTAATTCTTAATTATTTAAATATTATTATCCATATGTATGCTATGGCAATAAGTAAATTTGTATTTCATGCCAATAAAGCTATATGAATTTGAATTTGAGAGAGCGAGAAATAGAGAGGTAGAGAGAGACAGAGAGATATAGAGAGGTAGAGATACACAGAGAGAGGTAGAGAGAGAGAGAGGAGAGAGAGGGAGAGAAAGAGAGAGAGTTAGAGAGGGCCAGTGAGAGGAACAGAGAAACACAGAGAGACATTTAACAGATGTATTATTATTATTGTCAGTTTTTCTCCAACAAGCTTTGGCAATACAATTGTACAAATCTGACATGCCAATAGAGCATATTGAATTTAATTGAGTGAGAGAGAGAGAGAGAGAGAGAGAGAGAGAGAAGGAGGGGAAGAGAGGAAGTAAAGGGGGCAGATAGGGGAGAGGGGAAAAGAATGGATTGGCAGGTTCAGCGAGAAAAACAGAAGAAAAGAAAGAGAGAGGGAGTGAGAGAGAGAAACAGAAAGGGAGTGAGATGAAGCAAATAGAGAGAGAGAGAGGAGAAGGGAGAGAGAGAAAAGAAGGGGTAAGCAGGGTCAGAGAGAGAGAGAGAGAGGGAGAGAGAGAAGCAGAGAAAGAGAGAGAGATAGAAATGGCAATATGTCTATTTGGCAATATGGATTGAAAGCTTTGGCAATATGTATTGAAAAATATGCCATGCCAATAAAAAAATCACATTGAGAGAGGGAGTGAGAGAGGAAGAGTTTTGATAATGGTCATTGTTGATATATGTTGCCAGCTCGGGAGAGCTTGCAGTTCACCTCGGAAACATGTTCTCCAACACAAAATATTTGCCAGAAGTCACACACACATACACACACACACACACACACACAGTAGGGGTGGAGGAGACCCAATCATACATGTGCACATATCCAAGGCCACTGGTGCCCAGACAGCCAGCACGGTCAATGAACACAGCCATCCCCACCAACTGCACCCCTTCTGTTCTGTCCCAGAGAGACAGGAAGCCAGCAGTTCAGCACAGTAACCCAACCCAACCACAGTATAACCCAACGGGGTTCTGTCCCAGAATGACAGGAAGCCAGCAGTTCAGCACAGTATAATACAACGGGGTTCTGTCCCAGAGTGACAGGAAGCCAGTTATTCAGCACAGTATAACCCAACTGGGCTCTGTCCCAGAGAGACAGGAAGCCAGCTTTTCAGCACAGTAACCCAACCCAACAACAGTATAACCCAACAGGGCTCTGTGTCCCAGAGGGACAGGAAGCCAGCAGTTCAGCACAGTATAACCCAACGGGGCTCTGTGTCCCAGAGACATAGGAAGCCAGCTTTTCAGCACAGTAACCCAACCCAACCACAGTATAACCCGACAGGGCTCTGTGTCCCAGCGAGACAGGTAGCCAGCTATTCCGCACAGTAACCCAACCCAACCACAGTATAACCCAACAGCACAGTACCACTCTGGCACTGGTGTGGGTGCACCCACTCGCTCGCCGTCTCCGAACGGCCCTTCTGTATTTTTGTAAAACTGCGTTGCGTTACATAAATTTTGTCCTCTTTTGTACGTGGCTCAGGATAGCAGCATCTGCTCTGAGATTTTAATCTATAATTAGATTTTAAGTGCAGGGAGTGAGCAGTGCCTTTACAACCTTTGTCAAGGACTTGAGTTATTTCATCGGGTCTCGCAGCGCGTCCAGAAAGTTGTTCTGGATGCGTTGTGCACTCCTCAACACAAAGACATCATCAATATTTAGTCATATTTAATGCACAAGATGGAAAGAATTATCCTTTTTTGCCCCCTCTTCTCCTACTGACTCATTCTGCAATGCAGTGTTTTTTTTCTTTTTTTTTTTTTTCTTCCATTGTTGTGGGCTGGAGAGAAAGAAATGCATTGTGGGAGAACGTAGTCTTGGTAAGCTGAACGGGGGCCCGGGCGAGAGCTGATTAAAAACCTCTTATGCTTGTCTGACACGCTCCCACGCACGCCTTATCCAACGTTTGAGGTGGGAATACCGGAATACCGGAAACTGCACATGGATCAAGTTTCCGAATCCAATCTGTGCCGGCTGGGGAGGTGGTCGGGTGGAATCTCGCCATCACCGGATTTGAGCGTCGACATTCCCGGCAACTTCTCCTGTCTGTGAATCACATTCCGTCCCATAATAGGCATGCGGACGTTGTACGGAACACGCTTGCAGGGCTGGTTACCTGGTTAGACGGAACATAATGGGTCTGTCCACAATCGCCGTTTTTTAATGCGATCTCAGTCGGTAAGTATTGCGCACTATGAACTCAATTCAATTTCATTTCAACTCTATTTTGTTTGTGTAACGGACTGCCATGAAGACGCTTTACAGAGGGAATGGAAGAAAACCATGCACTAACCCCCCCCCCCCCACTCCAAAAAAAAAAAAAAAAACAGTGGGAAGAAAAACACAGGAATTATACAGTCCATGAACAGATAACTACACATTACATATGCAGAAAAATCTGGGTGGGTCAAATGACACGATTAATGCAGGAACACAGCGTTGTGGCTGAATCATCCGCACTAAACGCACACGTCCCGCTGAAGGAGAAGTCATAACGAGGCGGCCACCTTCCTCTGCCCCTAATTACCGTAAATAATCCAACAGGCCCAAGATAGCGGTGTCCTCTGCAAAGATATTCAAGGCAGCACCGGCCCACCTTTGACTGCAGTAAGAGTCAGTGTTTATGTTAGTCTCCGGGTCGTGAAGTCTTCTCCAGGCTTGGCTCTCAGATGAACTCTGCACCTGGAGCGCTAGATTCTCAAGATTCTGTAGATTCTGGCACAGATGGCGGCCATTTTGTGAAACAGACTAAAGACCCCCACCTCATCTGACTGCACCTCTCCAACTCATTAATTAGATAAAAACCTATTTGCCTGTGGTCCTTCGATCTTGTATTTAAAACAGAGCTTAATGCTCATTAGGAAAATTTTGGTCCCGTTTGTATAACTTGGTACAATGTTGAGCAGGGCAGTTTTAAATGTTAAATCAAATCTTGCAATTCTTGCACTTGCTGTCTTGGGACTGTATCCGCCCCCATTAAATTATTGTGCCTTTATCTCAGATCTTTGCTCCTTTGGTTTGTGTAATAGGTTGTTCTGTACTCTCAGAACAATGGGTCCCTTGGCTCGTCTCCATAGAGGGGCCCTTTTCAGTTCTTTCTGGAGCCCTCTTTCACTGGTGTGAACAAAAGTTTGAAAGCGTGAACCCGTGAACTAGATCGCGCTCCTCTATAGAATCACACGGATAGCGGCAGTAACATAAGGAAACGAGGACGAGGGGAGGTGTATAGCGGAGGGGGGGGGGGGGGGGGTGGTATTCTGAGATGCTTGTTATTAATGTGCAGGTTTTTATTTGGGTCACGAGGCGGGGCGGAGGTCACGGCTGCTGTGGCGGGTTTAGCGGGTTTAAGAAGGAACAGGACGTCCTGCCCTGCTTTCCGCCCGGTCCTCTGGGTCGCGACCCCGCAAGACTCGGGAATCGTGTCAGACAAACTGAGATTCAGCCAGACTCTGTGAATGATATTGTATTGTGTTGTTGTACTCGGGGTGTTCTAGCTGCCGACCATGGAAGGCTAGTTCGTAAGTTGATGTATTCTTCAAGGGTTCCGATTGTATCTGTATGGTTACACCAGGACTCAGTACCGTACTGTCCTCTACGGTCTTCACACTTGTTCCTGTGTTTGATCTGTACTTCATTGTACGTTGCTCTGGATAAGAGCGTCTGCTAAATGCCTTGTAATAATGTAATGTAATGAACGTGGAGGAAACGTTAGAATCGTGTCAGACAAACTGAGATTCACTGCCACATACATTCTGCCTGACCACGGAACACATTTCTGCAGCTAAATCTCTTTGCAGTAACACGACACAGTGAGGTTATATGAATCTGCATTAACTAATGTCATAGCTAACTAACTACTGAGAAGTTAATCTGGACAGCTTTGATAATGTATTTGTACATCATTAATTCATGTTACCAACTACATTAGTTATTGCCAATTCATATTGGAATGAAAAAAACAACTGTATTTGTTCATGATATACTAATTATTAAATGCCATTAATGTAATATTAGTTAATAATGAACAAATACATTCATTTCATCATGCTTAATTTGTTTTTTTTCACATCAATTCATTCATGATAACAGCTGCTTTAGTTAATGCCAATTCATCTACTGAACCTCTACTGAACCCTTTTTGAAATGGGATCCTTATTTTTCATATTTCTTATTTAATTCTCCCAATTTTCCCTGGAGTCTCTTATGTAAAAGATATTTCTTATTGATTTTTCTTTGCGTTATTTTTACAGTCAATATATCCTCTTGGAGTCCCGCCCCTCACTTTACCCTTCCATCCATCCATCCATTATCTTAACCCGCTTATCCTGAACAGGGTCGCAGGGGGGCTGGAGCCTATCCCAGCATACATTGGGCGAAAGGCAGGAATACACCCTGGACAGGTCGCCAGTCCATCACAGGGCACACACACCATTCACTCACACACACACTCATACCCACAGGCAATTTAGACTCTCCAATCAGCCTGACCTGCATGTCTTTGGACTGTGGGAGGAAACTGGAATACCCGGAGGAAACCCATGCGAACACGGGGAGAACACGGGGAGAACACGGGGAGAACACGGGGAGAACACGCAAACTCCGCACAGATTCCCGGCCGACCGGGATTCGAACCCAGGACCTCCTTGCTGTGAGGCGGCAGTGCTGCCCACTGCACCAAGCGTGCCGCCCTTTACTCTGCCAGTTAACGTTAACGTTGCACTGTGTCCCATTTCCACGGCACAGATAAGACAGCATCACTAATAACACTAATAGCAGCGACAGTTTGAAGGACGATAATGACGATGACCTAGAAAAGCGCGAAAGGTCAGCTTACCGTCACGTCAGGCGCCGTGCGCTCGGCTGATGGGTATCGCTACATTGACACCAGCGTTCCATTATCGCTCGACTTTGATGCCGAACGCTCTCGCTCCTCGTCGAAATTGAGTCATTAACGGCGTCTCCGTAATCAGGCCGGTCAGCGGCATACCGCAGGCACGGAAAACATTACAATTGCGCTTATCAAAGTCCAAAACAAATGTGCCGACTTCCTATTTATTTATTTTTGAGGCGAGGCTTTGACGACTTTGCACTTTGCTAATTGACAATTGCGGGAGACGAGAACGTTCTACGGTAGTATTGTCGTCGTGATTGAGCCGGGGGATGGGGTCAAAGTTCGATGCGATTTAAGTCTCAGTGATGGACACAATGAGGATAGCGTCCATAATGAATCGTCTGTCGCCCTAGTGTGAACTAAAGGTCGTCGTGACCCACCATCAAATGTGATATTAGCCGGTGATATGATCGTACATTGCTTCACGGTGAACAGGCCTGGGAATTTGATCACAGGAGCTGAATATTCCGGAACCTCTCCTGTGGTGGCTGGAGGAACTTGTGATGTCACAGACCGCTCGTGCACGTGGAAACTCCGGAACCCCATGTGCGCCAAACTTGCAGAATCCATATCTGTTCTCGTGGACACACTCTCAGGAATGAAGGTACAGTGGAGGTACATTTTTGTTCTTCAAAGAACAAGCTTCCCAAATGTAGCCTGAAAGCACAATGATGTTTGAGCACTACTAATAAGTACCTTTTACAAGCAAGATTACAGATTCATTATTTATTGTTGGCTAGGTTTATATACCTATAGGGTAAAAGGCTCCAGCGACATGCATTGTACCTTTTTAGACCCTTTTAATATCCTTTTTTCCTGAGTGTGTCAAAGACCACTAATGCGTACAAAAAAACCTCTGGAAGCCCCTCATGCAGTAGCTAGAGGAACTTGAGTCCTACAGAATCTCGGTTATGATGTCACAGGCACTCTTTCACACACAGTTGTGCTACATCAGAACTCCAGAATCTTGGTTATGATGTCACAGGCACTCTTTCACACACAGTTGTGCTACATCAGAACTCCAGAATCTCGGTTATGATGTCACAGGCACTCTTTCACACACAGTTGTGCTACATCAGAACTCCAGAATCTCGGTTATGATGTCACAGGCACTCTTTCACACATGGTTATATTATATCAGAACTCCAGAATCTCGGTTATGATGTCACAGGCACTCTTTCACACCCAGTTGTGCTACATCGGAACTGTTCCAGCTTTTTGTAACATCCTCCACACTACGGTTAGAGAGGTCCAAACCATTTTCAAGCAGAGATGGGGAGGTCTACTTTTAAAGTGTACACATCTCTACCGGGACAATTTGCTACAGCCCCAGAAGGCCGTCAGCGTGTGAAACCAATTACATTTGTGGAATTAGCTCTGTAAAGATACACACACACATCTACAGTACATACACACACACACATACACACACACACACAACAGTTCCCCCAGACACCAGAAACTACAACAAAAAAAAACCCCTGCTACCAAAGTCAGCTACCAGGAGAAAACATTTAACGAAGAACAACAAGGAAATTAATTCAAAAGGGCATGTGCTACTAAAACCCCTCTGTGTACAGTTCAATCTGTAAGCATTTGGACTGTGGTACAATTTCTGTTGTTTTGGACTCTGTACTCCAACACATTGGATGTGAAATTGAACAATGAATATGACGTTGAAGTAAAGGACTGTCACCTTTTATTTGAGGATATTTACAGGCATTTTGGGTGGTCAGTGTAGGAATTCTGTGTAATTTAATGCTTAATTAATGCATTTGTAAATCATTAATTCATGTCTACATTTAGGGCGACATTGGCTCAGGTGTTAAGAGCAGTCATCTGGCAGTCGGAGGGTTGCTGGTTCGATTCCCGCCCTGGGTGTGTCACAAAGTGTCCCTGAGCAAGACACTTGAGCCCCT